>NW_026690032.1:83772-260296 GCF_943734765.1 Anopheles ziemanni | reverse complement strand
ACTCTGGCTTCAAAATTGGCTTGCTCCTGCTTTGCGTCGTAATAGTACAACTGAGCGTATGCCGGTGTGCGATCGGCAGGGCACTCCAGTGAACCAATCCTATGACAAAGTGTGCCCTGTATGCGAAACGGAACAGGCCCTCTACCTGCTTGAAGCAAAGTCTGATCTTGGCGTACAGGATCTCCCGCTTTAACAGAAGCCCCCATTGACGTAAATGCGAAAGCACTATTATATCGCCGAATGTTGTCCATGAAATCGCGTCGTCCAAACAGCTCTGTCAGTTCCGCAGGAGGTTCTTCAAAGGCGGGTAGCACAACCTGACCCGAGTTACAGCATATTGTGCCCGTTTCGGTGGGCCATATCTGTGCTCCACAGTACACGCAAGACCTACGCGGTGGTAGCAAGTGTCGCCCCTCAGGTGGGTAGATGTAGCAGTCGTGGTAACCGAGAGCACTGCGCAAACGGCTCACTCGTCTCGGACGTTCGATCATCGCTAACATACGGCGAGCTACCAATTCTCGACGTTGCCGTTGATCTTGTGGCCCATGGAGACGTCCTGTTCCGTCCCCTGCATCTCTGGTAGGTAATGGTACTGTTGCTTCGTGCTCCATGTTAGCCGTAACATGTTCCGACGCCAGGTGCTATTCGTAGGTCGCAGGCGTCTGGTGCTAACTCGTCTCATCTCTATAATAAATATAGCACGATAAGCTACAATGATCCTTATCTGAAAGCCCTTTTTCAAAACTTCTTGAAAGTTGTAACCTGTTACACTGCCGGGGTTTGAAACGCTTGCTACGCATTAACGAACACATTAAAAAAAATTATTAAAATAATTTAATTAAATAATGATAAAAAATTAGAACAAGAGATAAAGAGAATTACATCGAGAGAGCAAAGAGTTAAAGAGACATACTTCGATTGTTTGCTACCTGAGCTTACAGAAAAACGAATGTTTCTAGTGCACAACCGTCTCTCTCCATAGCATTCGTTCCGCATTCGTTGCACATTCTGCCGTTCTTTTCTACTTCACTTGTAGTGACGGATGATTCCATTTGTGTAACGATTCGTCAAATGCGCAGTATCGGCTCGCAGGCCGGCACACTGTACCGTTTGCTATCCCCCACCTTGTGTTTTTCGTAGAAGGAGTTGTTCCCCATCTCTCTCTCACACGCTTCGTTTCGCGGAAGGTAAATCGGCCAACCCGCACAACAGCAATACCGGAGCGGCTGGCCGAACACTCTGCCGCGGAAAGCGATCCACACTTCTCGCATGTTTATGTTGTTTGTTTCCTGCACGCAAAAACATGTATTGGGATGCGCGTTCGAATTGCGAACTGAATAGACGAACAACGCATATCCTCAAAACGGCCGGTGCGTTTGCAGCAATCCCATTGCGTGCGTGTGGCGTGTTTAAACCATCGCTTACTTTGCGCATGAGAATGTGCGTGCTTACTGCCTGCGCACAACGTAGACTTGAAAGCTGCGGATAGACGGATTCAATATTTCGCTGCAATGAAATTTGACATTTCTGCCAAAAATGACAGTGAATGTAATATTTCGATGCTTAACCTCCCCGGTCGGATGTTAGCAATGTTGCAATGAAATACGCATAGAAATATTGCAATGACTGTCATTGTGGGAAGAAATGTCAAATTTTATTTCTTTGCATTTACATATTGCATCCGTCTATTCGCAGCTTAAGGTGTGTTGACATTCTATTTCACACTTCATATTTTTCATTCATACAGCCACCATTCATACAGCAACCCCCCCCCCCCCCACTCTCTCTCTTTCTCTCTCTCTCTCTCTCTCTCTCTCTTTCTCTCGTTCTACCTCTCCCTTTTTATTTCTCACATTCATACAAATAAATTGGTAAAATCCCAAATGAAGCCCCCCCGGCGCCGCATCGTCATCATTTTTTCCACGTTTGCGCCTGAAAGTTATGCAATAGGTGGCACATCAATTCAGTTTGAATATTTGAACCGTTGATGTTCCGTTAGAAGCTGTAATGATTTGAACTAATCGGTTAAACTGAGCAAGATGGACATCATAAACCAATGAGTCGGAGTGAAAAAATGAGTATGAAACGGCGGCGCGCCCGCAGCGAGCGTAGCGAGCGGACTGCGCTAGGTCTACCGAAAAAGGGAGTTTGTTATAAATTTGTGAAATAAGGGGGGCCCGTGGGCCCCCCTCATACCGCACCCCTAGGTTGATGGCGTAGCCGAATTTTCATACACTCATGCAAGTTATGCATGAGGGAGTTTATGTTGTACATCCTTTCCAGTATAATAATCATCTTTAATTTAACGAGATTTCAATTCAAACGGTTCACACAACGGCATTTGTTTCACCAATTGCATACCTTTAAGGTACATCCGTTCACAAATGGTGTAGCCACGACAGCGATTTTGGCTGGGGGGGCTTCATTTGGGATTTTACCAATAAATTGAATGGTTGGCGCATTTTTCTGATTTTGCATTAGTAGCGGCATCGAATCAGTCATCGATCGTATATGGATTACTTTTCGCGCGCGTGTTTGTTGGGCCATGGTCGACCCTCGGAAGGAAAATTATTATATAGGACTAGGTTTTTTAGGCCAGGTACCTGGCCCGTCAGCAGTTCCTGGCTCATCTACCGGTCCATTAAAGGTTCCATGTCGTCCCCGTTACAGTTTCTAGGTCTTTCCGCAGAAGGTATATTGTGTTGACAATTGCCGAGCGGTAAGTGGGTTCAAATACAAATACGAATTTCGGGATAAAAAATTACGAAATAATCTGACCCTCTCTCTGTTCGACCAGTGCTCGATCTTCACGCGCAAGATGTCTCCCTTTAATTGAAGTCCCCATCGATATTTATGCAAAAGCACTGTTATATCTCAAAATGCTACCAAAAAACCAAACGCGTCTATCGAACAGCTCGATTAGTAGGAGGTTTTTCGAAGCCAGGAACTTGAACCGAGTTACAGCATATTGTACCAGTTTCTGTGCCACACAGCACAAACTACCGGGTACTGCAACCTTTGCAAACGGTAAAATGTCAGTGAGTCAATCAACTGTCTGCGCAAATGTGTTTTCGGTCATCGGGTGACGAAAAGATTTGCAAAAATTTGCGCAACTGGTATTGATTGCAAGCCGATGGAAAATAGTTGTTTACGATGATGTGTAATGTTTGTTCAAAAGATTTCGGAGAACACATAACACGCAGGACATAGGACATACCGTCCTATGCCGCTCACTTTCTCTCACTTTCTTCCTTTTCCCTATCTCTGTCTCTCTTTCTCTCTCTATCTCTCTCTCTCTCTCTCTTTTCTCTTTCTCTCTCTCTTTCAACTTCGCTCTCTTTCTCTCTCCCATCTCCCATCAACAATCTCTCTTCTCCCCACCGTATTCTTTCTTTCTTTGCCTGCCACTTCTCCCATCGCATTCACACTGTCTCTCTCTCTCTTATTATCTCTCTCTCTCTCTCTCTCTCTCTCTCACTCTCTGGCTATATCTTTCCTTATCCCTATGCCTCACCTTGTCATACTTTCCATTTTTGTCTCTCTTTTTCCCACTATGACTGCCTCTATCTTTACTGTATGTCTCTCTCTTTCTCTCTCACTTTCTCGTTCTACCTCTCCCTATTTCTTTCTCTCACTCTTACACACACTTACAACTCAAAATTCCAACAATTGCGCACAGAAGGGTCGGTTTTGTTTAGCAGGCCCAGTTTTCTGATTTTGCATTAGTAGCGGCATCGAATCAGTCATCGATCGAATATGGATTACTTTTCGCGCGCGTGTTTGTTGGGCCATGGTCGACCCTCGGAAGGAAAATTATTATATAGGACAATTTTTTCGACTCATTTGGCTAAATTATTCTCGAAAAAAGTAATTTTTTTTCGCCAATTTTTTCGACTTAAATTAAATTTTTCTCGAAAAAAGTAATTTATTTTCGCCAATTTTTTCGACTCCTTAGGCTAAATTTTTCTCGAAAAAAGTAATTTTTTTTCGCCAATTTTTTCGACTCCTGGGGCTAAATGTTTCTCGAAAAAAGTAATTTTTTTTCGCCAATTTTTTCGACTCCTGGGGCTAAATTTTTCTCGAAAAAAGTTATTTTTTTTCGCCAATTTTGTCGACTCCTGGGGCTAAATTTTTCTCGAAAAAAGTTATTTTGTTTCGCCAATTTTTTCGACTCCTTTTTTTTTGTAAAATATATACTATTTATTTTATAAATAGATAAGGTGTACAAACAAAACTTTCTTATACTCTATAATCACAAATACAGTGCACACTTAAGGACATTTACATCGATCGCAGCATCATTGTTTCCAATGATGTGGATGATGTAGTTTGCAAACAAACGAAGGACAACCTTCCGCTGCGCAATGCTTATATTCCCAAGCACTGGGAATCGGAGACACTCGAAGGACGACTGACACCCTGGAGCTTCATTCCTGATGCACTGCTGCAGCAGGTCCCAGGCGGCAATAACGCGAGTGCAGGAGGTGAACATGTGTTCCAGGGTGTCACACTCAACACAGAACATGCAGGAAGCCGAAGGCGTGCGTCCCATACGCATAAGCAGCTCTCCGTGCGGGATCTTGCCATTCGCAAGCAAATATAAGGTGGATCTTTGCTCCGCTGTTAGTTTGCTTCGGTGGATGTTGTTCCACACCTTTTTCCAGGTTGCCTTCGGATGGGACTGAATCTTGGCTGGGGGTAGTCTGTTCACTTGCAACCTGCGGAGGGCCTTGGTGGATAGCTGTGTTTTTACCGTACATGCAGTGTACGCCAGTTGCTGGACAACACTGCGAAGGCACGGATACGTAGACGGTATCAATGTAATATCTGGGGGGTTTCCCGCACACAAGATGTGTTGGGCTCCAAATGAGAGGCTCTGATGTTCTGCAACATAGCGGTTTGTGAGTAGGGCTGCTGTCATCACGGCTGGGATGTGTAGGTTTAAGCCACCACGGTCTCGTTGCAGGGCCAGCTGCTGGAGCGAGACACGTATACCCCCAGATCCGTTCCAGAGGAGAGACCCGATCAAACTTGTCACCTTGGCTATGTCCATTGCGCGAGGGCCACAGACTGACGCAACAAACCATAGCTTAGGGAGCAAGAATGAGTTGAGCAGCGTTACCTTTTGCATCAGGTTTAGATCTCTCACCCTGTGCAGCCATACCAACTGACGAAAGTGATTGATAACAGTATCCCAATTGTGGCCCGCTGTTTCCCGGATACTGTTAGAGAACAGAATTCCAAGTAAACGGAGCCGTTCTACGGTGTGCAGCCATGGCAGGTTGATTCTGTTCTCGGTTTTCACCATTCCGATGTCCAGAGCCGTGGTTTTAAGGACGTTTAACCTCGCTCCAGAAGTGACTCCAAAGGCCTCAATTGCTGCTCTCACCCGCTCGATTGTGGAAGGGGAAGTACTCACCACGGAGACGTCGTCAGCATACGCGTTGATCAGGTCGTCCTGATCGCAGCATATATCTTCGAGTCTCTTGATGAGGGGGTGAAGGTAGAGGATGAACAGGTGCATTGACAAGGGATCTCCTTGTCGCACGGAACGTTGGATGGGAAAGGCAGGTGATAGGGATCCATTTACAATGACACGGGACGAAGATTGCTCACCAATTTTCCTCAAAAGCCGCACTAGTGCGGGATTAAACCCTAATGAATCCATCGTTCCAAACAGGAAGCCCCTGTCAACACGGTCAAACGCCCGCGAGAGATCGAAAGAGACGAGTTTTGCACTCTTCTTCTTCCGTTTGAGTTCGAATATTCTCTCCTTAACAGAGAGCACAGCTTGGAAGATATTCCAGGGTTTATTGCTACACTTCTGCGACGGTGAAATGATTTGCCACCTAGCAATAATCTTCTCGAGCCGCTGCTTCAGAATTCTGGAAAGCAGCTTGCAGTCAGTGTTAAGCAGAGAGATCGGACGGTACGAAGATAGTGTGCACCCATCTCCCCTTTTCCTCGCAAGCACTATGACCCCATCGACAAAGGCCGCCGGGAAACGACCGTTGAGAGCATCGTTGAGAATCAATATGATTTCTCTCCAAATTATCCTAAACGTTCGCTGATAAAATTCAATCGGAATTCCATCCGGCCCAGGAGACTTTCGAGGTTTCGATTTTTCAATTGCATGAAGGACATCACCGTAGGTGATCTCATCCATGCAATCGTTGTTGATTTCGCAATCTTCGGGGATTACACGATGACAGGCAAAAGTATCGTCAACGTTTGTTGTCTCGTCGGTGTATAACTCCCTGTAGTACGTATGTATATAGTCTGCCAGTTGTTTTGGAGAGTCCAAAACAACGTTGTTGTCACACGTAAGTCTGGTGATCACGGTGCGCTCCCGCCTTCGTTTCTCAAGCTGAAAGGTGGAGAGGTTTTCCCCACACACCCTTGTTTCGTTAATCCTTGTAAAGTCCTCGGAGAAACGCCTCTGAAGGAGTAGCATTTCTCCTTTTATACGGTTGATATTGACCAACTCGATCGGATTGGAAAGATACCGACCGTATGAGGACTCTAACTTCGCATAGAGAATGTTATGCTGCAAGCGGAACATGGAGTATTTTTCATTCGTTTTCCATCGGAAGAACGATTTTATTTTTGGTTTGGCGAAATGAATCCACCATTCCATCCAGGAGCCAAAGCTCCTTCGCTGTTTTGTCCAATATATTTTTACATCTAAACTCCTCCATGTTTTCGGCTGTCAAGATATGTGGCCGAAGTTGCCAGTATCCATTTTGCCGCATGCGAGGTATGTTTGGAAGGCAGATGCGCACCGTGAGCGCCTTATGGTCCGAGAAAGACAATACGTGCATGTCTGTTGCACGCAGTTGATCCTTCATGTCCTTAGAGACGTAGCAGCGATCGATGCGAGAGCCCGAACCACGTGTGATGTGAGAGAATTCTACAAAGTTTCCTTTGAGAGCCTCCCAGCTGTCACACAACTGCATACTGTCAACAAAGTTTTGCAAAGTGAGACTCGTATTCCCCATACCCGTGGCGTCCTTGGACTTCAGCACGCAGTTGAAATCCCCTGCAAGGATGACCGGTCCCGGTGCATTCCGCAGGTAGTACGCCAACGAGCGGTTGAAAAAGAGTTCCCGCTCAGCTCTGTTTTGACTTCCCGAAGGAGCGTAAATGTTGCATAGCGTGGAAGAATTCTCAAGCCGGACGCAGATTAGTCGTGAGTCCAAGCTACGCTCGACGTGAGAAAATTTTAGGTTCACCCGCAAGGCGATCGCTGTACCTCTCCTTGTGTGGTCAATGTTTGTTACAACATTGTACCCAGGGAGCACTAAGTCTTTGACAGAAACTTCTTGTAGGAAGATTATGTCTGTGTCAAGAGTGCGTATGAAAGTTCGTAGTGCATCTAGTTTGGTGGAATTGGATATCGCATTGATGTTTATCGATGCGATCGTCACTGATGTCATCAACTCATCCATTTCCACCAAACTACTATGCGTCCACTTCCATTACCCCAGTCGGTTTCGCTGCCGTGGCATTGGTCTTTTTGGGAGGACGACCTGGCTTACGCTTGATCGGTTCCTCCCCAGACTTGCACGACACGTCGCTGTCCGTCTGTTCGTCTGTCTTTCTCTTACCTGCCACTGTTTGCCAGGAAAGGGATGAAGGTGTAGCGGAAGGTGAAGGGACACGAGGGGCTTTGAACGTCGATGAGGCATCGGCGTCCACCTGAAGTCCGGCGTTGTCCATCGTGGTGCTGGTCGATGCTGCCGGTACGGTCAACGCACTTGCCCGGATGAAAGATGCTACTGCCGGGACGGTCCGTGTACTAGCCGCAACACTAGTGGCCTGCATCGGGATGATCGTTGCTGGTGCGCCTATTGTCAGGCTCGAAGCACCGGCCGGTGCGCTCGCCGCGACGGTCGATGTGCTCGCCGCGACGGTCGATGTGCTCGTCGGGACTGTCGGTGCGCGGACGGCCGGTGCGCTCTCCGGGACGGTCGATGCGGGCGCCGGGATGATCGGTGTGCTCGATGGGATGAGCATTGTGCTTGCCGGAACGGTCGGTGTGCTCACCGGGTCGGTCGGTGCACGGACGGTTTGTGTGCTCGCCCGGGGGACTGTTGCTGGAGCAGGGTTTTCGGTGCCATTCTGCACCGCTGAGGCATACGACAGCCTCTCGTTGACGCTCGTCTTCTGAGCCACCAGTTTCCTGCCTTGGGTGCAGGTCATCCCATGGTGTGCAGCAAGACGGCATGTTCGACACGTTTGCTGCTGTCCCCGGTATGTTATCAGCGTCTCTTCCCCTCCAATCGAGACGTATGACGGCACCGGCTTAGACAAGACCGCTGTGACGTAGCGGTATCCGTCAGGGATTCCGGCACACGGGTATGGCTTCGCCCATACTCCGGCTCGGATTGACCGGACTTCTCCGTAGCGAGCAAAGAAATCCGTAATGCATCTGTCCGTGATGTCCTCGGACAGGTCGTGGATTTTGATGACCACGGAATTGTCGACCATTACGATCGGGATCGGGAATTTTTTCCCGTCGCATTCGAGAGAATGCTTGCCGTCGTTCTCCTCGACGGTTCTTAGAGCAAGGCTCTGGTCCTTCACTCGGATGTGAAGGAAGTGGGATGCCGGCTTCTTCCGGATTGAAACGATTGAAGAGCTGCTTAGACCCAGCTTGGTCATGGCGAGGGTTGTGGCCTCCATCAAGGACGGCCTTTTGGGGAGCTTCGAGAAATCCACCCGCAGGGTGCTTCTCGAAGCAGCCATGATGTGGCTTGCTTTTGCACTTTTTTTTTAACACTCTGTTTTGGTAAAAGTGCGTCCGATCGCAACGAGTCTCGGAGAGGAACTAGGGCTAAATTTTTCTCGAAAAAAATATTTTTTTTCGCCAATTTTTTCGACTCCTGGGGCTAAATTTCTCTCGAAAAAAGATCCTTTTTTTCGCCAATTTTTCCGACTCCTGGGGCTAAATTTTTCTCGAAAAAAATTATTTATTTTCGCCAATTTTTTCGACTCCTGGGGCTAAATTTTTCTCGAAAAAAGCTATTTTTTCTCGCCATTTTTTTCGACTCTTTTGGCTAAATTTTTCTCGACAAAAGTTATTTTTTTTCGCAAATTTTTCGACTCCTGGGGCTAAATTTTTCTCGAAGAAAGTTACTTTTTTTCGACAATTTTTTCGACTCCTGGGGCTAAATTTTTCTCGAAAAAAAGTTACTTTTTTTCGCCAATTTTTTCGACTCCTGGGGCTAAATTTTTCTCGAAAAAAAGTCATTGTTTTTCGCCAATTTTTTAGACTTCTGGGGCTACATTTTTCTCGCAAAAAGTTATTTTTTTTCGCCAATTTTATCAACTCCTGGGGCTAATTTTTTCTCGAAAAAAGCTATTTTTATTCGCCATTTTTTTCAACTCCTGGGGCTTGATTTTTCTCGAAAAAAGTTATTTTTTTTCGCCAATTTTTTCGACTCCTGGGGCTAAATTTTTCTCGAAAAAAGTTAGTTTTTGTCGCCAATTTTTTCGACTCCTGGGGCTAAATTTTTCTCGAAAAAAGTAATTTTTTTTCGCCAATTTTTTCGACTCCTGGGGCCAAATTTTTCTCGAAAAAGGTAATTTTGTTTCGCCAATTTTTTCGACTCCTGGGGCTAAATTTTTCTCGAAAAAAGTAATTTTTTTCCGCCAATTTTTTCGACTCCTGGGGCTTAATTTTTCTCGAAAAAAGTTTTTTTCGCCAATTTTTTCGACTGCTGGTGCTAAATTTTTCTCGAAAAAAGTAATTTTTTTTCGCCAATTTTTTCGACTCCTGGGGCTTAATTTTTCTCGAAAAAAGTTATTTTTTTTCGCCAATTTTTTCGACTCCTAGGGCTAAATTTTTCTCGAAAAAAGTAATTTTGTTTCGCCAATTTTTTCGACTCCTGGGGCTAAATTTTTCTCGAAAAAAGTAATTTTTTTTCGCCAATTTTTTCGACTCCTGGGGCTAAATTTTTCTCGAAAACAGCTATTTTTGTGTCGCCAATTTTTTCGACTCCTTGGGCTAAATTTTTTTCGAAAAAAGTTATTTTTTTTCGCCAATTTTTTCGACTCCTGGGGCTAAATTTTTCTCGAAAAAAATTATTTTTTTCGCCAATTTTTTCGACTCCTGGGGTCAAATTTTTCTCGAAAAAAGCTTTTTTTTTGTCGCCAAGTTTTTCGACTCCTGGGGCTAAATTTTTCTCGAAAAAAGCTATTTTTTTTCGCCATTTTTTTCGACTCCTGGGGCTTAATTTTTCTCGAAAAAAGTTATTTTTTTTCGCCAATTTTTTCGACTCCTGGGGCTAAATTTTTCTCGAAAAAAGTAATTTTTATTCGCCAATTTTTTCGACTCCTGGGCGAAATTTTTCTCGAAAAAAGTTTTTTTTTTCGCCAATTTTTTCGACTCCTGGGGCTAAATTTTTCTCGAAAAAAGTAATTTTTTTTCGCCAATTTTTTCGACTCCTGGGGCTAAATTTTTCTCGAAAAAAGTAATTTTTTCCGCCAATTTTTTCGACTCCTAGGGCTAAATTGTTCTTGAAAAAAGTAATTTTTTGTCGCCAATTTTTTCGACTCCTGGGGCTGAATTTTTCTCGAAAAAAGTTATTTTTTTTCGCCAATTTTTTCGACTCCTGAGGCTAAATTTTTCTCGAAAAAGGTAATTTTTTTTCGCCAATTTTTTCGACTCCTGGGGCTAAATTTTTCTCGAAAAGAGTTATTTTTTTCGCCAATTTTTTCGACTCCTGGGGCCTCATTTTTCTCGAAAAAAGTTATTTTTTTTCGCCAAGTTTTTAGACTCCTTTGGCTAAATTTTTCTCGAAAAAAGTAATTTTTTTTCGCCAATTTTTTCGACTCCTGGAGCTAAATTTTTCTCGAAAAAAGTAATTTTTATTCGCCAATTTTTTCGACTCCTGGGCTAAATTTTTCTCGAAAAAAGTTTTTTTTTTTCGACTCCTGGGGCTAAATTTTTCTCGAAAAAAGTAATTTTTTTTCGCCAATTTTTTCGACTCCTGGGGCTAAATTTTTCTCGAAAAAAGTTATTTTTTTCGCCAATTTTTTCGACACCTGGGGCTAAATTTTTCTCGAAAAAAGCAATTTTTTTTCGCCATTTTTTTCGACTCCTGGGGCTTAATTTTTCTCGTAAAAAGTTATTTTTTACGCAAATTTTTTCGACTCCTTTGGCTAAATTTTTCTCGAAAAAAGTAATTTTTTTTCGCCAATTTTATCGACTCCTGAGGCTAAATTTTTCTCGAAAAAAGTAATTTTTATTCGCCAATTTTTTTGACTCCTGGGCTAAATTTTTCTCGAAAAAAGAATTTTTTTTTTCGACTCCTGGGGCTAAATTTTTCTCGAAAAAAGTAATTTTTATTCGCCAATTTTTTCGACTCCTGGGCTAAATTTTTCTCGAAAAAAGTTTTTTTTTTTTTCGACTACTGGGGCTAAATTTTTCTCGAAAAAAGTAATTTTTTTTCGCCAATTTTTTCGACTCCTGGGGCTAAATTTTTCTCGAAAAAAGTAATTTTTTTCGCCAATTTTTTCGACTCCTAGGGCTAAATTTTTCTTGAAAAAAGTAATTTTTTTTCGCCAATTTTTTCGACTCCTGGGGCTGAATTTTTCTCGAAAAAAGTTATTTTTCTTCGCCAATTTTTTCGACTCCTGAGGCTAAATTTTTCTCGAAAAAGGTAATTTTTTTTCGCCAATTTTTTCGACTCCTGGGGCTAAATTTTTCTCGAAAAAAGTTATTTTTTTCGCCAACTTTTTCGACTCCTGGGGCCTCATTTTTCTCGAAAAAAGTTATTTTTTTTCGTAAAGTTTTTAGACTCCTTTGGCTAAATTTTTCTCGAAAAAAGTAATTTTTTTTCGCCAATTTTTTCGACTCCTGGGGCTAAATTTTTCTCGAAAAAAGTAATTTTTATTCGCCAATTTTTTCGACTCCTGGGCTAAATTTTTCTCGAAAAAAGTTTTTTTTTTTCGACTCCTGGGGCTAAATTTTTCTCGAAAAAAGTAATTTTTTTTCGCCAATTTTTTCGACTCCTGGGGCTCAATTTTTCTCGAAAAAAGTTATTTTTTTCGCCAATTTTTTCGACACCTGGGGCTAAATTTTTCTCGAAAAAAGCAATTTTTTTTTCGCAAATTTTTTTCGACTCCTGGGGCTTAATTTTTCTCGAAAAAAGTTATTTTTTTCGCAAATTTTTTCGACTCCTTTGGCTAAATTTTTCTCGAAAAAAGTAATTTTTTTTCGCCAATTTTATCGACTCCTGAGGCTAAATTTTTCTCGAAAAAAGTAATTTTTTTTCGCCAATTTTTTCGACTCCTGGGGCTTAATTTTTCTCGAAAAAAGAGTTTTTTTTCGCCAATTTTTTCGACTCCTGGGGCTTAATTTTTCTCGAAAAAAGTTTTTTTTTTCGCCATTTTTTTCGACTCCTGGGGCTAAATTTTTCTCGAAAATAGTAATTTTTTTTCGCCAATTTTTTCGACTCCTGGAGCTAAATTTTTCTCGAAAAAAGCTATTTTCTTTCGCCGTTTTTTTCGACTCCTGGGGTTTAGTTTTTCTCGAAAAAAGCTTTTTTTTATCGCCAATTTTTTCGACTATTTTGGCTAAATTTTTCTCGAAAAAAATATTTTTTTTCGCCATTTTTTTGACTCCTGGGGCCAAATTTTTCTCGAAAAAAGTTTATTTTTTTCGCCAAGTTTTTCGACTCCTTTGGCTTATTTTTGCTCGAAAAAAGTAATTTTTTTTCGCCAATTTTTTCGACTCCTGGGGCTAAATTTTTCTCGAAAAAATTAATCTTTTTCGCCAATTTTTTCGACTCCTGGGGCTAAATTTTTCTCGAAAAAAGTTATTTTTTTTCGCCACTTTTTTCGACTACTGGGGCTTAATTTTTCTCGAAAAAAGTAATTTTTTTTCGCCATTTTTTTCATTTCCTAGGGCTAAATTTTTCTCGAAAAAAGTAATTTTTTTTCGCCAATTGTTTCGACTCCTGGGGCAAAATTTTTCTCGAAATAGTTTTTTTTTTTCGCCAATTTTTTCGACTCCTGGGGCTTAATTTTTCTCGAAAAAAGTAATTTTTATTCGCCAATTTTTTCGACTCCTGGGGCTAAATTTTTCTCGAAAAAAGTAATTTTTTTTCGCCAATTTTTTCGACTCCTGGGGCTAACTTTTTCTCGAAAAAAGTTATTTTTTTCGCCAATTTTTTCGACTCCTGGGGCTAAATTTTTCTTGAAAAAAGTAATTTTTTTTCGCCAATTTTTTCGACACCTGGGGCTAAATTTTTCTCGGAAAAAGTTTTTTTTTCGCCATTTTTTTCGACTCCTGGGGCTTAATTTTCCTCGAAAAAAGTGATTTTTTTTCGCCAATTTTTTCGACTCCTTTAGCTAAATTTGTCTCGAAAAAAGGTTTTTTTTTCGCCATTTTTTTCGACTCCTGGGGCTAAATTTTTCTCGAAAATAGTAATTTTTTTTCGCCAATTTTTTCGACTCCTGGAGCTAAATTTTTCTCGAAAAAAGCTATTTTCTTTCGCCATTTTTTTCGACTCCTGGGGTTTAGTTTTTCTCGAAAACAGCTTTTTTTTATCGCCAATTTTTTCGACTATTTTGGCTAAATTTTTCTCGAAAAAATTATTTTTTTTCGCCATTTTTTCGACTCCTGGGGCCAAATTTTTCTCGAAAAAAGTTTATTTTTTTCGCCAAGTTTTTTGACTCCTTTGGCTAATTTTTTGTCGAAAAAAGTAATTTTTTCGACTTCTGGGGCTAAATTTTTCTCGAAAAAAGTAATTTTTTTCGCCAATTTTTTCGACTTCTGGGGCTAAATTTTTCTCGAAAAAAGTAATTTTTTTTCGCCAATTTTTTCGACTTCTGGGGCTAAAGTTTTCTCGAGAAAAGTAATTTTTTTGCGCCAATTTTTTCGACTCCTGGGGCTTAATTTTTCTCGAAAAAAGTTATTTTTTTTCGCCACTTTTTTCGACTACTGGGGCTTAATTTTTCTCGAAAAAAGTAATTTTTTTTCGCCAATTTTTTCGACTCCTTTGGCTAAATTTTTCTCGAAAAAAGTAATTTGATTTCGTCAATTTTTTCTACTCCTGAGGCTTAATTTTTCTCGAAAAAAGTTTTTTTTTTTCGCCAATTTTTTCGACTCCTGGGGCAAAATTTTTCTCGAAAAAAGTTTTTTTTTTTCGCCAATTGTTTCGTTTCCTGGGGATTAATTTTTCTCGAAAAAAGTAATTTTTTTTCGCCAATTTTTAGACTCCTGGGGCTAGATTTTTCTCGAAAAAAGCTATTTTTTTCAACTCTTGGGGCTAAATTTTTCTCGAAAAAAGTTATTTTTTTCGGCCAATTTTTTCGACTCCTTTGGCTTAATTTTTCTAGAAAAAAGTTAGTTTTTTTCTTCAATTTTTTCGACTCCTGGTGCTTAACTTTTCTCGAAAAAAGTTATTTTTTTTCCCCAAGTTTTTCGACTCCTTTGGCTAAATTTTTCTCGAACAAAGTAATTTTTTTTCGCCAATTTTTTCGACTCATGGGGCTGAATATTTCTCGAAAAAATAATTTTTTTTCGCCAATTTTTTCGACTCCTAGGGCTTAATTTTCTCGAAAAAAGTTATTTTTTTTGCCAATTTTTTCGACTCCTTTGGCTAAATTTTTCTCTAAAAAAGTAATTTTTTTTCGTCAATTTTTTCTACTCCTGAGGCTAAATTTTTCTCGAAAAAAGTTATTTTTTTTCGCCACTTTTTTCGACTCCTGGGGCTAAATTCTTCTCGAAAAAAGCAATTTTTTTTCGCCAATTTTTTCGACTCCTGGGGCTTAATTTTTCTCGAAAAAAGTTACTTTTTATCGCCAATTTTTTCGACTCCTGGGGCTAAATTTTTCTCGAAAAAAGTTATTTTTTTTCGCCAATTTTTTCGACTCCTGGGGCTAAATTTTTCTCGAAAAAAGTTATTTTTTTCGCCAATTTTCTCGACTCCTGGAGCTAAATTTTTCCCGAAAAAAGTTTTTTTTTTTCGCCAATTTTTTCGACTATTGGGGCTTAATTTTTCTCGAAAAAAGTAATTTTTTTTCGCCAATTTTTTCGACTCCTGGGGCTAAATTTTTCTCGATAAAAGTAATTTTTTTTCGCCAATTTTTTCGACTCCTGGGGCTAAATTTTTCTCGAAAAAAGTAATTTTTTTTCGGCAATTTTTTCGACTCCTGGGGCTAAATTTTTCTCGAAAAAAGTAATTTTTTTTCGCAAATTTTTTCGACTCCTGGAGCTAAATTTTTCGCCAATTGTTTCGTTTTCTGGGGATTAATTTTTCTCGAAAAAAGTAATTTTTTTTCGCCAATTTTTAGACTCCTGGGGCCTTTTTCTCGAAAAAAGCTATTTTTTTCAACCCCTGGGGCTAAATTTTTCTCGAAAAAAGTTATTTTTTTCGCCAATTTTTTCTACTCCTTTGGCTTAATTTTTCTAGAAAAAAGTTAGTTTTTTTCTCCAATTTTTTCGACTCCTAGTGCTAAACTTTTCTCGAAAAAAGTTATTTTTTTTCCCCAAGTTTTTCGACTCCTTTGGTTAAATTTTTCTCGAACAAAGTTATTTTTTTTCGCCAATTTTTTCGACTCATGGGGCTGAATATTTCTCGAAAAAATAATTTTTTTTCGCCAATTTTTTCGACTCCTGGGGCTTAATTATTCTCGAAAAAAGTTATTTTTTTGCCAATTTTTTCGACTCCTTTGGCTAAATTTTTCTCTAAAAAAGTAATTTTTTTTCGTCAATTTTTTCTTCTCCTGGGGCTAAATTTTTCTCGAAAAAAGTAATTTTTTTTCGCCACTTTTTTCGACTCCTGGGGCTAAATTTTTCTCGAAAAAAGCAATTTTTTTTCGCCAATGTTTTCGACTCCTGGGGCTTAATTTTTCTCGAAAAAAGTTATTTTCTTTCGCCAATTTTTTCGACGTCTGGGGCTAAATTTTTCTCGACAAAAGTAATTTTTGTTCGCCAATTTTTTCGACTCCTGGGGCTAAATTTTTCACGAAAAAAGTAATTTTTTTTCGCCAATTTTTTCCACTCCTGGGGCTAAATTTTTCTCGAAAAAAGCTTTTTTTTTGTCGCCAATTGGCGATGATGTTTTTCGACTACTAGGGCTAAATTTTTCTCGAAAAACGTAATTTTTTTTTTCCAATTTTTTCGACTCCTGGGGCTTTATTTTTCTCCAAAAAAGTAATTTTTTCCGCCAATTTTTTCGACTCCTTGGGCTAAATTTTTCTCGAAAAAAGTAATTTTTATTCGCCAATTTTTTCGACTCCTGGGGCTAATTTTTTCTCGAAAAAAGTTACTTTTTTTTAACAAATTTTTTCGACTACCTGGGCTAAATTTTTCTCGAAAAAAGTTATTTTTTTTCGCCAATTTTTTCCACTCGTGGGGCTAAATTTTTCTCGAAAAAAGCTTTTTTTTTGTCGCCAATTTTTTCGACTACTAGGGCTAGATTTTTCTCGAAAAACGTTATTTGTTTTCTCCAATTTTTTCGACTCCTGGGGCTAAATTTTTCTCGAAAAAAGTTATTTTTTTCGCCATTTTTTTCGACTCCTGGGGCTTAATTTTTCTCGAAAAAAGTTATTTTTTTTCGCCAAGTTTTTCGACTCCTGGGGCTTAATTTTTCTCGAAAAAAGCTATATTTTTTCGCCATTTTTTTCAACTCCTGGGGCTAAATTTTTCTCGAAAAAAGTAATTTTTATTCGCCAATTTTTTCGACTCCTGGGCTAAATTTTTCTCGAAAAAAGTATTTTTTTTCGCCAATTTTTTCGACTCCTGGGGCTAAATTTTTCTCGAAAAAAGTTATTTTTTTTTCGCCAATTTTTTCGACTCCTGGGGCTAAATTTTTCTCGAAAAAAGTAACTTTTTTTCGCCATTTTTTTCGACTCCTGGGGCTTAATTTTTCTCGAAAAAAGTGATTTTTTTTCGCCAATTTTTTCGACTCCTGGGGCTTAATTTTTCTCGAAAAAAGCTATATTTTTTCGCCATTTTTTTCAACTCCTGGGGCTAAATTTTTCTCGAAAAAAGTAATTTTTTTTCGCCAATTTTTTCGACTCCTGGGGCTTATTTTTTTTCGAAAAAAGTTACTTTTTTTCGCAAATTTTTTCGACTCCCTGGGCTAAGTTTTTCTCGAAAAAAGTTATTTTTTTTCGCCAATTTTTTAGACTTCTGGGGCTTAATTTTTTTCGGAAAAAGTAATTTTTTTTCGCCAATTTTTCAACTCCTGGGGCTTATTTTTTCTCGAAAAAAGTATTTTTTTTCGCCAAATTTTCGACTCCTGGCGCTAATTTTTTCTCGAAAAAAGCTTTTTTTTGTCGCTAATTTTTTCGACTCCTGGGGCTAAATTTTTCTAGAAAATTGTGTCCTTTTTTCGCCAATTTTTTCGACTCCTAGGGCCAAATGTTTCTCGAAAAAGGTAATTTGTTTTCGCCAATTTTTTCGACAACTGGGGCTAAATTTTTCTCGAAAAAAGTTATTTTTTTTTGCCAATTTTTTCGACTCCTGGGGCTAAATTTTTCTCGACAAAAGTTGTTTTTTTCGCCAATTTTTTCGACTTCTGGGGCTAGAATTTTCTCGAAAAAAGTAATTTTTTTTCGCCAATTTTTTCGACTCCTGGGGCATCATTTTTCTCGAAAAAAGTTATTTTTTTTCGCCAATTTTTTCGACTTCTGGGGCTAAATTTTTCTGGAAAAAAAGTAAGTTTTTTGTCGCCAATTGTTTCGGCTCCTTTGGCAAAATTTTTCTCGAAAAAAGTTATTTTTTTTCGCCAATTTTTTCGACTCCTGGGGCTAAATTTTTCTCGAAAAAAGTAATATTTTTTCGACAATGTTTTCGACTCCTGGGGCTAAATTTTTCTCGAAAAAAGTAATTTTTTTTCGTCAATTTTTTCGACTCCTGGGGCTGAATTTAACACGAAAAAAGTAATTTTTTTTCGCCAATTTTTTCGACTCCTGGGGCTAAATTTTTCTCGAAAAAAGCTATTTTTTTTCGAAAATTTTTTCGACTCCTGGGGCTAAATTTTTCTCGAAAAAAGTTAATTTTTTTCGCCCATTTTTTCGACTTCTGGGGCTAAATTTTTCTCGAAAAAAGTTATTTTTGTTCGCCAATTTTTTCGACTCCTGGGGCTAAATTTTTCTCGAAAAAAGTAATTTTTTTTCGCCAATTTTTTCGACTCCTGGGGCTTAATTTTTCTCGAAAAAAGCTATTTTTTTCAACTCCTCGGGCTAAATTTTTCTCGAAAAAAGTAATTTTTTTTCGCCAATTTTTTCGACTCCTGGGGCTTAATTTTTCTCGAAAAAAGCTATTTTTTTGTCGCCAATTTTTGCGACTCCTGGTGCTGAATTTTTCTCGAAAAAGGTTACTTATTTCAGCAATTTTTTCGACTCCTGGGGCTTAATTTTTCTCGAAAAAAGTAATGTTTTTTCGCCAATTTTTTCGACTCCTGGGGCTAAATTTTTCTCGAAAAAAGCTTTTTTTTTGTCGCCAATTTTTTCGACTACTGGGACTAAATTTTTCTCGAAAAAAGTAGTTTTTTTTCGCCAATTTTTTCGACTCCTGGGGCTAAATTTTTCTCGAAAAAAGTTATGTTTTTTCGCCAATTTTTTCGACTCCTGGGGCTAAATTTTTCTCGAAAAAAGTTATTTTTTTTCGCCAATTTTTTCGACTCCTGGGGCTAAATTTTTCTCGAAAAAAGCTATTTTTTGTCGCCATTTTTTTCGACTCCTGGAGCTTAATTTTTCTCGAAAAAAGTTATTTTTTTTCGCCAATTTTTTCGACTCCTTTGGCTAAATTTTTCTCGAAAAAAGTAATTTTTATTCGCCAATTTTTTCGACTCCTGGGGCTAAATTTTTCTCGAAAAAAGTTTTTTTTTTCGCCAATTTTTTCGACTCCTTTGGCTAAATTTTTCTCGAAAAAAGTAATTTTTTTTCGCCAATTTTTTCGACTCCTGGGGCTAAAGTTTTCTCGAAAAAAGAAATTTTTTTCGCCAATTTTTTCGACTCCTGGGGCTAAATTTTTCTTGAAAAAAGTAATTTTTTTTCGCCAATTTTTTCGACTCCTGGGGTTGAATTTTTCTCGAAAAAAGTTATTTTTTTCGCCAATTTTTTCGACTCCTGGGGCTTAATTTTTCTCGAAAAAAGTTATTTTTTTTCGCCAAATTTTTTAAATCCTTTGGCTAGATTTTTCTCGAAAAAATAAATTTTGTTTCGCCAATTTTTTCTACTCCTGGGGCTAAATTTTTCTCGAAAAAAGTAATTTTTTTTCGCCAATTTTTTCGACTCCTGAGGCTAAATTTTTCTCGAAAAAAGTTATTTTTTTCGCCATTTTTTTCGACTCCTGGGGTTTAGTTTTTCTCGAAAAAAGCTGTTTTTTTTCGCCAATTTTTTTGACTCCTGGGGCTAAATTTTTCTCGAAAAAAGTTATTTTTTTCGCCAATTTTTTCGACTCCTGGGGCTAAATTTTTCTTGAAAAAAGTAATTTTTTGTCGCCAATTTTTTCGACTCCTGGGCTAAATTTTTCTCGAAAAAAGTTATTTTTTTCGCCATTTTTTTCGACTCCTGGGGCTTAATTTTTCTCGAAAAAAGTAATTTTTTTTCGCCAATTTTTTCGACTCCAGGGGCTTAATTTTTCTCGAAAAAAGTTATTTTTTTCTCCAATTTTTTCGACTCCTGGGGCTAAATTTTTCTTGAAAAAAGCTATTTTTTTCAACTCCTGGGGCTAAATTTTTCTCGAAAAAAGTTATTTTTTTTCGCCAATTTTTTCGACTCCTGGGGCTAAATTTTTCTCGAAAAAAGTAATTTTTTTTCGCCAATTTTTTCGACTCCTGGGGCTAAATTTTTCTCGAAAAAAGTAATTTTTTTTCGGCAATTTTTTCGACTCCTGGGGCTAAATTTTTCTCGAAAAAAGCAATTTTTTTCAACTCCTGGGGCTAAATTTTTCTCGAAAAAAGTTATTTTTTTTCGCCAATTTTTTCGACTCCTGCGGCTAAATTTTTCTCGAAAAAAGCTATTTTTTTCAACTCCTGGGGCTAAATTTTGCTCGAAAAAAGTTATTTTTTTTCGCCAATTTTTTCGACTCCTTTGGCTTAATTTTTCTAGGAAAAAGTTATTTTTTTTTTCCAATTTTTTCGACTCCTGGTGCTAAACTTTTCTCGAAAAAAGTTATTTTTTTCCCCAAGTTTTTCGACTCCTTTGGCTAAATTTTTCTCGAAAAAAGTAATTTTTTTTCGCCAATTTTTTCGACTCCTGGGGCTGAATATTTCTCGAAAAAATAATTTTTTTTCGCCAAGTTTTTCGACTCCTGGGGCTTAATTTTTCTCGAAAAAAGTTATTTTTTTCCAATTTTTTCGACTCCTTTGGCTAAATTTTTCTCTAAAAAAGTAATTTTTTTTCGTCAAATTTTCTACTCCTGGGGCTAAATTTTTCTCGAAAAAAGTATTTTTTTTTTCGCCACTTTTTTCGACTCCCGGGGCTAAATTTTTCTCGAAAAAAGCAATTTTTTTCGCCAATTTTTTCGACACCTGGGGCTTAATTTTTCTCGAAAAAAGTAATTTTTTTTCGCCAATTTTTTCGACTTCTGGGGCTAAATTTTTCTCGAAAAAAGTAATTTTTGTTCGCCAATTTTATCGACTCCCTGGGCTAAATTTTTCTCGAAAAAAGTTATTTTTTTTCGCCAAGTTTTTTGACTCCTTTGACTAGATTTTTCTCGAAAAAAGAAATTTTTTTTCGCCAATTTTTTCTACTCCTGGGGCTAAATTTTTCTCGAAAAAAGTAATTTTTTTTCGCCAATTTTTTCGACTCCTGAGGCTAAATTTTTCTCGAAAAAAGTTATTTTTTCCGCCATTTTTTTCGACTCCTGGGGTTTAGTTTTTCTCGAAAAAAGCTATTTTTTTCGCCAATTTTTTCGACTCCTGGGGCTAAATTTTTCTTGAAAAAAGCTATTTTTTTCAACTCCTGGGGCTTAATTTTTCTCGAAAAAAGTTATTTTTTTTCGCCAATTTTTTCGACTCCTGGGGCTAAATTTTTCTCGAAAAGAGTAATTTTTTTTCGCCAATTTTTTCGACTCCTGGGGCTAAATTTTTCTCGAAAAAAGTTATTTTTTTTGCCAATTTTTTCGACTCCTGGGGCTAAATTTTTCTTGAAAAAAGTTACTTTTTTTCGCCAATTTTTTCGACTCCTGGGGCTAAATTTTTCTTGAAAAAAGCTATTTTTTTCAACTCCTGGGGCTTAATTTTTCTCGAAAAAAGTTATTTTTTTTCGCCAATTTTTTCGACTCCTGGGGCTAAATTTTTCTCGAAAAGAGTAATTTTTTTTCGCCAATTTTTTCGACTCCTGGGGCTAAATTTTTCTCGAAAAGAGTAATTTTTTTTCGCCAATTTTTTCGACTCCTGGGGCTAAATTTTTCTCGAAAAAAGTTATTTTTTTCGCCAATTTTTTCGACTCCTGGGGCTAAATTTTTCTTGAAAAAAGTAATTTTTTTTCGCCAATTTTTTCGACTCCTGGGGCTAAATTTTTCTTGAAAAAAGCTATTTTTTTCAACTCCTGGGGCTTAATTTTTCTCGAAAAAAGTTATTTTTTTTCGCCAATTTTTTCGACTCCTGGGGCTAAATTTTTCTCGAAAAAAGTAATTTTTTTTCGCCAATTTTTTCGACTCCTGGGGCTAAATTTTTCTCGAAAAAAGTTATTTTTTTCGCCAATTTTTTCGACTCCTGGGGCTAAATTTTTCTTGAAAAAAGTAATTTTTTTTCGCCAATTTTTTCGACTCCTGGGGCTAAATTTTTCTCGAAAAAAATTATTTTTTTCGCCAATTTTTTCGACTCCTGGGGCTAAATTTTTCTCGAAAAAAGTAATTTTTTTTCGCCAATTTTTTCGACTCCTGGGGCTTAATTTTTCTCGAAAAAGGTTATTTTTTTCGCCAATTTTTTCGACTCCTGGGGCTAAATTTTTCTTGAAAAAAGCTATTTTTTTCAACTCCTGGGGCTAAATTTTTCTCGAAAAAAGTTATTTTTTTTTCGCCAATTTTTTCGACTCCTGGGGCTAAATTTTTCTCGAAAAAAGTAATTTTTTTTCGCCAATTTTTTCGACTCCTGGGGCTAAATTTTTCTCGAAAAAAGTGATTTTTTTTCGGCATTTTTTTCGACTCCGGGGGCTAACTTTTTCTCGAAAAAAGCAATTTTTTTCAACTCCTGGGGCTAAATTTTTCTCGAAAAAAGTTATTTTTTTTCGCCAATTTTTTCGACTCCTGGGGCTAAATTTTTCTCGAAAAAAGCTATTTTTTTCAACTCCTGGGGCTAAATTTTTCTCGAAAAAAGTAATTTTTTTTCGCCAATTTTTTCGACTCCTTTGGCTTAATTTTTCTAGAAAAAAGTTATTTTTTTTCTCCAATTTTTTCGACTCCTTGTGCTAAACTTTTCTCGAAAAAAGTTATTTTTTTTCCCCAAGTTTTTCGACTCCTTTGGCTAAATTTTTCTCGAAAAAAGTAATTTTTTTTCGCCAATTTTTTCGACTCCTGGGGCTGAATATTTCTCGAAAAAATAATTTTTTTTCGCCAATTTTTTCGACTCCTGGGGCTTAATTTTTCTCGAAAAAAGTTGTTTTTTCGCCAATTTTTTCGACTCCTTTGGCTAAATTTTTCTCTAAAAAAGTAATTTTTTGCGCCAAGTTTTTTGACTCCTTTGACTAGATTTTTCTCGAAAAAAGTAATTTTTTTTCGCCAATTTTTTCTACTCCTGGGGCTAAATTTTTCTCGAAAAAAGTAATTTTTTTTCGCCAATGTTTTCGACTCCTGAGGCTAAATTTTTCTCGAAAAAAGTTATTTTTTCCGCCATTTTTTTCGACTCCTGGGGTTTAGTTTTTCTCGAAAAAAGCTATTTTTTTTCGCCAATTTTTTCGACTCCTGGGGCTAAATTTTTCTCGAAAAAAGTTATTTTTTTCGCCAATTATTTCGACTCCTGGGGCTTAATTTTTCTTGAAAAAAGTAATTTTTTTTCGCCAATTTTTTCGACTCCTGGGGCTAAATTTTTCTCGAAAAAAGTTATTTTTTTTCGCCAATTTTTTCGACTCCTGGGGCTTAATTTTTCTCGAAAAAAGTAATTTTTTTTCGCCAATTTTTTCGACTCCTGGAGCTAAATTTTTCGCGAAAAAAGTTGTTTTTTTTCACCTATTTTTTTTTTTGCGTCCAGAGGTGATGGCCGGGTGCAACCGAACCATGAGCGACATAAGATTTGTGGTGGTAGAACGGCGGGGCATAAATCCATGCTGGTGAGAGGATAAGAAGGAATGGAAGCAGGGGAGCAGGAAGGAATGGACAACAGACTCGAGGACTTTGGCAACAGAAGATAGGAGGGAGATACCTCGATAGTTGGAAGGAGTTGATTGACATCCTTTCTTATGGGTCGGAACTAACCAAGCTGCCTTCCACATCACCGGAAACACCCCTTCTCGCAAAGATCGCGAGAAAAGGCGAACCAAAATCGGGGCGAAAGCAGTCTTGCAGCTCTTTAACACATACGAAGGGATGCCATCAGGACCAGGAGCAAAAGATATCTTCAGCTTGGTTAGGGCAGCCAGCACAGACTCCTCAGAAATTGCAATGTGGTTTAGGGACATGTCGGAGTAAGGTATCCGAGCCAGTCCCAATGAGAGGGACGCCGTAGAGCAAGCGGGATCTACAAACACCTGCGAGAAGTGTGTTGCGAACAGCTCACAGATGCTGGAAGGGGTGGAGGCAGTTGTTGAACCAAATGATAAGGAAGGGGGGATTTGGGAGTTACCCCGACGGGAGTTTACATGGCGCCAGAACGACCGGGGGTTAGACGTGAAGCGAGCCTGCAACCGACAAAGGTGCAACCCGTAACGGATGCGGTTGTATGACCGGTAAGCAGACGCGGCGTACTTGAACACCTCACGACGGAACGGGGTATGATAAGCGTGATAAACGCGTTGAGCACGCTTCATATCGGCCCTCAACACACGCAGATGCCTATCAGACCACAAAGGACTAGGAAGGGATTTCAGGGGCGGGCAACATAGAGGAAAGAGCGACGCTAACACGGAGTTAAAGGTGGAGACAGCATCATCAAACGTTGCAGCATCGTCCAGGAAAGACCAATCGGTGTTGAGGAGTAGTCGGTTGAGCTTCGCTTTGTCGAGCTTTTGGAAGCACAGCGATCGTGGCTCACGACGGCGGGTGGGCGAACGCCTCGCTATGGTAACGGGCGGAATCAGCAATGTAACATCGAGGGCCGGGTGGTAGCGGTCCTCAGGGAGGAGCGGGAGCGGTGCGGTGGTAACGGGTGAGCAAACAGCGGCCGCATTTGCATTAGCAAAGACCAGGTCCAACTGCCGGCCTAGCAGGTTTGCGACACCCGATATCTGCAGCAGATCGTTGTGAGCCATGTCGTCGGCAAGCCGGAAATTGCCGGAAGTGATGCAGTGCGGTGCGTAGGAGGTCGGTGAGGATGGGGCAATGCGCCAGCCTAGAGATGGGCAGTTGAAGTCGCCGAACAGCAGCAGCATATCGCGAGCTGCCATCGTTGCTTGGATATCCTCAATGCAGCAATTCAGATCATCCCAGACGGCTTCTGAGGAGCTGTTGGTGGGGGGGATATAAACAACCCCAACGTAAAGCGAGGATCTACCAAGCTTTAAACGCACCCACAGGAGTTCAAGTGAATTGAACGAGTGCTGCACCAATGAGGACACGTAGTTGGACGAACAGGCGATGAGGACACCACCACCACGAGATCGAAGGCTGTTGTTTGAGTTGCGGTCCACACGGTAGACCACGAAAGCATCATCGAACAAAAGCGATGACGGGACCGGATCATCAAGCCAGGTCTCGGTCAGCACGCAGACGTCGAACGCTGGTGAAGTGGAGGTGAGGAATAAGTCATGCACCTTTGTTTTTAAGCCTCGGACGTTTTGGTACGTCAAGTGCAGGGCGTTAGTGCTGACCGGGCAAGCGACGGCAGGATCAGTTTGCGGTGGCGGTGAGTGACGATCGGACGTATGGCGGTGAGTGAGGCGAATTTCGGCGGTCGGTGCGGTGGGCTGGGGAAATACGACATTTCCATCCAACTGTGAGGAACTAAGATGAATCAGCGGGGTGTGCGGTAGTGGTGGTCGGAGCTGTGAATCATGGCTGCTGTGAGCCACGCAGATGCGCTGCGCCGCGAAATCCCTCCCGCGGAGCATGGTGGAACACGAATTCTCTGAACCCCATGCCAAGTGGCCACGTGCACAGATCCAGAGCCTTATCACGAAGAGAGAGCGGCACACCGACCTTAAAGGAATTGAAGGTCGCGGCGCTCGGTTCGCGATCCTTAGGTAGCTGTCTAATGGTCACGATGTCGTTCGTGCCGATACGTTGCTTGACCATGGTATCCACCTCAGCGTCGGAAACCGACGGGGCGATCCTGGTAATGACAAGCCAAAACCGCGGAGGTCTTTGTGGCACAGTTTTAAAGAGGCAAGGCATCGTACCGTGGAGGAGCCGCGGGGCGGGCTGGGCAGGCGGTATCGCATTATCCGTGTGGCTAGTTACTGGCGTAACGCTTAGGATGGTGTTGTAATTAGTGCTCGTAGTGTTATAATCGGCAATGGTGAGTACGGGATGCGGGGCTTGCGTGGTAGTGATGCCGGCAGGGATGAGCGTAGGGTTGACCAAGTCATCAACTAACGTGTGCGTGTGAGCAGGTCCGTTAATCTTAGGATCAGGATTAGTGCCACCAATGGTAGGTATAGTGTGTGTGGCATCGGGCGCATGACTGGGTGCAGTGGTGCTGATCGATTGCGGGGTGGCCAATGGCGTATGTGTGTCGATCGACGATGCCTCAGTGTTGGTGCCAGAAGCCAGTGAAGTGAGACGCCGTTCAAGCGCCATGATGTCGCTCCGGACATCGGCGATCGATGAGGCGAATAAGTCTCGAAGGTCCGTCAACACGCTGCGAGGACAGACGAAGCAATCCGGACATCTCCAGGACAGGCCAGTACCAGGCCGCTTAAGCTCCTTCAGCACCGATGCAGGAACACCCATACAACCCGCCTTGCAATGATAAACGGCTTTGCAAGAGCCAGCACATGTATAAGTATTGGTGCCTGAGGCAGGCAAGGAGCAAACACGGCACACTTCAACCATAGCGAGCACCAAATTGATAAAAAGTTCGAAAATGTAAACAACGCGGGCAAGTCACGACCAAACAAACTTGCTGGGCCAAAACACGGGGTACTGAGGCAACTTTGAGCCAAAAACTGCAGATAACCGGAGTGTTTTTCACTGAATATCCTACGATGAGCGCGGAGTGCGTAAACGGTGCGTCCGGTTCGAGCGGAGATTTTTTTTTTTTTTTTTTACTTTACTTTTCTGTTGAGTTTTTTCTATGCTAGGACTTGTTTCCACTGCAAAACGTAAGCACCAGGAGTGATTTGCTCCCTACATGTCAGCTTTTATAATACTTTTTAAATGAACTATCGAAAGTGGGCACATGATAAAGAAATGGGAGATGAAACATCAAAACGCTGCTAGAGGGAATTGAAAACAGAAAGCAGAATTAGTAAGAGAAGTAAGATATTTACTGAGAATGTTTATGTCTTTGATTCTTAAACGCATGATGTGCGTCTGCTATTGAATTGAGTCTTCACTTTGGTAGGTCTTGTCTTCGCTGTGAACTGCAAGCACCAGGCTTGCTTTCACTCTCTACATGTCAACTTTAGCAAATGCTGGTTGAATGAATCATCGATAGAGGGCGTAACAAATAGCAAAAGCAGATAAGAGATAAATATGCTGCTAGAGGCAATCGAAGTAGCAAGGAGAATGAGTTGGAGACATAAGATAATCTTTTTGAATGTTTATGTTTGTGAGTGATACAGCTTTGGTACATCTTTACTTTTCTGTTGAGTTTTTTCTATGCTTGGACTTGTTTCCACTGTGAAACGTAAGCACCATTAGCGTTTTGCTTCCTGCATGTCAGCTTTTATAATATTTTTTAAATGAACTATCGAAAGTGAGCACATGAAATAGAAATGGGAGATGAAACATCAAATCGTTGCTAGAGGGAATTGAAAACAGAAAGAAGAATTAGTAAGAGAAGTAAGATATTTACTGAGAATGTTTATGTCTTTGATTCTTAAACGTTTGATGTGCGTTTGCTATTGAATTGAGTCTTCACTTTGGTAGGTCTTGTCTTCGCTGTGAACTGCAAGCAATAGGCTTGCTTTCACTCTCTACATGTCAATTTTAGCAAATGATGGATGAATGAATCATCGATAGAGGGCATAACCAATAGCAAAAGCAGATAAGAGATAAATATGCTGCTAGAGGCAATCGAAGTAGCAAGGAGAATGTGTTGGAGATATAAGTTATTCTTTTTGAATGTTTATATCTGTGATTGTTACAGTTTTGGTACGTCTTTACTTTTCTGTTGAGTTTTTTTAAACTAGGACTTATTTCCACTCTAAAACGTAAGCACCAGGAGTGATTTGCTCCCTACATGTCAGCTTTTATAATACTTTTTAAATGAACTATCGAAAGTGGGCAATTGGAATAGAAATGGGAGATGAAACATCAAAACGTTGCTAGAGGGAATTGAAAACAGAAAGAAGAATTAGTAAGAGAAGTAAGATATTTACTGAGAATGTTTATGTCTTTGATTCTTAAACGTTTGATGTGCGTTTGCTATTGAATTGAGTCTTCACTTTGGTAGGTCTTGTCTTCGCTGTGAACTGCAAGCACTAGGCTAGCTTTCACTCTCTGCATGTCAACTTTAGCAAATGCTGGATGAATGAATCATCGATAGAGGGCATAACAAATAGCAAAAGCAGATAAGAGATAAATATGCTGCAAGAGGCAATCGAAGAAGCAAGGAGAATGAGTTAGAGATATAAGATATTCTTTTTGAATGTTTATATTTGTGATTGTTACAGTTTTGGTACGTCTTTACTTTTCTGTTGAGTTTTTTCTAAGCTAGGACTAGCTTTCACTGTAAAACGTAAGCACCAGGAGCGTTTTGCTTCCTACATGTCAGCTTTTATAATATTTTTTAAATGAACTATCGAATGCGAGTACATGAAATTGAAACAGGAGATGAAACCTCAAAACAATGCTAGAGGGTATTGAAAACAGAAAGAAGAATTAGTAAGAGAAGGAAGATATTTACTGAGACTGTTTATGTCTTTGATTCTTAAACGTATGATGTGCGTTTGCTATTGAATTGAGTCACTTTGGTAGGTCTTGTCTTCGCTGTGAACTGCAAGCAATAGGCTTGCTTTCACTCTCTGCATGTCAATTTTAGCAAATGCTGGATGAATGAATCATCGATAGAGGGCATAACCAATAGCAAAAGCAGATAAGAGATAAATATGCTGCTAGAGGCAATCGAAGTAGCAAGGAGAAAGTGTTGGAGATATAAGTTATTCTTTTTGAATGTTTATATTTGTGATTGTTACAGTTTTGGTACGTCTTTACTTTTTTGTTGAGTTTTTTTAAACTAGGACTTATTTCCACTCTAAAACGTAAGCACCAGGAGTGATTTGCTCCCTACATGTCAGCTTTTATAATACTTTTTAAATGAACTATCGGAAGTGGGCAATTGGAATAGAAATGGGAGATGAAACATCAAAACGTTGCTAGAGGGAATTGAAAACAGAAAGAAGAATTAGTAAGATAAGTAAGATATCTACTGAGAATGTTTATGTCTTTGATTCTTAAACGTTTAATGTGCGTTTGGTATTGAATTGAGTCTTCACTTTGGTAGGTCTTGTCTTCGCTGTGAACTGCAAGCACCAGGCTTGCTTTCACTCTCTACTCTCAACTTTAGCAAATGCTGGTTGAATGAATCTTTGATAGAGGGCATGACAAATAGCAAAAGCAGATAAGAGATAAATATGCTGCTAGAGGCAATCGATGTAGCACGGAGAATGAGTTGGAGATATAAGATATTCTTTTTGAATGTTTATATTTGTGATTGTTACAGTTTTGATACGTCTTTACTTTTTTGTTGAGTTTTTTTAAACTAGAACTTATTTCCACTGTAAAACGTAAGCACCAGGAGTGATTTGCTCCCTACATGTCAGCTTTTATAATACTTTTTAAATGAACTATCGAAAGTGGGCAATTGGAATAGAAATGGGAGATGGAACATCAAAACGTTGCTAGAGGGAACTGAAAACAGAAAGAAGAATTAGTAAGAGAAGTAAGATATTTACTGAGAATGTTTATGTCTTTGATTCTTAATCGTATGATGTGCGTTTGGTGTTGAATTGAGTCTTCACTTTGGTAGGTCTTGTCTTCGCTGTGAACTGCAAATACCAGGCTTGCTTTCACTCTCTACATGTCAACTTTAGCAAATGCTGGATGAATGAATCATCGATAGAGGGCATAGCAAATAGCACAAGCAGATAAGAGATAAATATGCTGCTAGAGGCAATCGAAGTAGCAAGGAGAATGAGTTGGAGATTCAGTCGACTCTCGATAATTCAAACGTTCGATAAATCGAAACTCTCGATAATTCGAAGTATATCAGTAGTCCCTTGGAAAACTCTCACTATTTCGATTAAAAACAATACGATTTGGTACACTCGATAAAGCGAAGTAAAATTCGAAGTTAGGTTGCTCTCTTCACGCGATAATTCGAAGCTGTAACCACTCAACTCGCAACAATTCGAAGTTCTGAGCAAGTTGAAACGTTACAGAACGCGTCACATTGCGGGTGCCCTGTAACACTCTGTTGAACGCGGACGAAGATTTTCGACCGAATTAGACTACATGGTGTAGACGGGCGGACGGACATATTTGGGGCATAACTGGTTTGTAGGAAGGTGCACAAACAAAAGTGAAGAAAAAACAGTTAGCGAAAACGGTGGGTAAAGGTATAGCGTAAATCAATACACGCATACTTATTTCCAGTTCATAACTCAGCAACCGTAGCCGCTTATTTCCTACCACTCTTGATAATTCGAACTCTCGATAAATCGAACTTTTTTCTGGGTCCCTCCAACTTCGAATTATCGAGAGTCGACTGTTTAAGGTATTCTTTTTGAATGTTTATATTTGTGATTGTTACAGTTGTGGTACGTCTTTACTTATCTGTTGAGTTTTTTCTATCCTAGGACTAGCTTTCATTGTAAAACGTAAGCACCAGGAGTGATTTGCTTCCTACATGTCAGCTTTTATAATATTTTTTAAATGAACTATCGAAAGCGAGTACATGAAATAGAAAAAGGAGATGAAACATCAAAACGTTGCTAGAGGGAATTGAAAACAGAAAGAAGAATTAGTAAGAGAAGTAACATATTTACTGTGAATGTTTATGTCTTTGATTCTTAAACGTTTGATGTGCGTTTGGTATTGAATTGAGTCTTCACTTTGGTGGGTCTTGTCTTCGCTGTGAACTGCAAGCACCAGGCTTGCTTTCACTCTCTACATGTCAACTTTAGCAAATACTGGTTGAATGAATCATCGATAGAGGGCATTATAAATAGCAAAAGCAGATAAGAGATAAATATGCTGCTAGAGGCAATCGAAGTAGCACGGAGAATGAGTTGGAGATATAAGATATTCTTTTTGAATGTTTATATTTGTGATTGTTACAGTATTGGTACGTCTTTACTTTTTTGTTGAGTTTTTTATAGGCTAGGACTTGTTTTCACTGTAAAACGTAAGCACCAGGATTGTTTTGCTTCCTACATGTCAGATTTTATAATATTTTTTGAATGATTATCGAAAGTGAGCACATGAAAAAGAAATGGGAGATGAAACATCAAAACGTTGCTAGAGGGAATTGAAAACAGAAAGAAGAATTAGTAAGAGAAGTCAGATATTTACTAAGAATGTTTAAGTCTTTGATTTTCAAACGTTTAATGTGCGTTTGGTATTGAATTGAGTCTTCACTTTGGTAGGTCTTGTCTTCGCTGTGAACTGCAAGCACCAGGCTTGCTTTCACTCTCTACATGTCAACTTTCGCAAATGCTGGTTGAATGAATCATCGATAGAGTGCATAGCCAATAGCAAAAGCAGATAAGAGATAAATATGCTGCTAGAGGCAATCGAAGTAGCAAGGAGAATAAGTTGGAGATATTTAAGGTATTCTTTTTGAATGTTTATATTTGTGATTGTTACAGTTTTGGTACGTCTTTACTTTTCGGTTGAGTTTTTTCTATCCAAGGATTTGTTTCCACTGTAAAACGTAAGCACCGGGATTGATTTGCTCCCTACATGTCACCTTTTATAACACTTTTTAAATGAACTATCGAAAGTGGGCACATGAAATAGAAATGGGAGATGAAACATCAAAACGTTGCTAGAGGGAATTGAAAACAGAAAGAAGAATTAGTAAAAGAAGTAAGATATTTACTGAGAATGTTTATGTCTTTGATTCTCAAACGTTTGATGTGCGTTTGCTATTGAATTGAGTCTTCACTTTGGTAGGTCTTGTCTTCGCTGTGAACTGCAAGCACCAGGCTTGCTTTCACTCTCTACTTGTCAACTTTAGCAAATGCTGGTTGAATGAATCATCGATAGAGGGCATGACCAATAGCAAAACCAGATAAGAGATAAATATGCTGCTAGAGGCAATCGAAGTAGCAAGGAGAATGAGTTGGAGATATTTAAGGTATTCTTTTTGAATGTTTATATTTGTGATTGTTACAGTTTTGGAACGTCTTTAATTTTCTGTTGAGTTTTTTCTATTTTAGAACTAGCTTTCATAGTAAAACGTAAGCACTGGGAGTGATTTGCTCCCTACATGTCAGCTTTTATAATACTTTTTAAATGAACTATCGAAAGTGAGCACATGAAACAGAAATGGGAGACGAAACATCAAAACGTTGCTAGAGGGAATTGAAAACAGAAAGAAGAATTAGTAAGAGAAGTAAGATATTTACTGAGAATGTTTATGTCTTTGATTCTTAAACGTTTGATGTGCGTTTGCTATTGAATTGAGTCTTCACTTTGGTAGGTCTTGTCTTCGCTGTGAACTGCAAGCACCAGGCTTGCTTTCACTCTCTACATGTCAACTTTAGCAAATGCTGGTTGAATGAATCATCGATAGAGGGCATAGCAAATAGCAAAAGCAGATAAGAGATGAATATGCTGCTAGAGGCAATCGAAGAAGCAAGGAGAATGAGTTGGAGATATAAGATATTCTTTTTGAATGTTTATATTTGTGATTGTTACAGTTTTGGAACGTCTTTACTTTTCTGTTGAGTTTTTTCTATCCAAGGAATTGTTTCCATTGTAAAACGTAAGCACCGGGAGTGATTTGCTCCTTACATGTCAGCTTTTATAATACTTTTTAAATGAACTATCGAAAGTGGGGACATTAAATAGAAATGGAAGATGAAACATCAAAACGTTGCTAGAGGGAATTGAAAACAGAAAGAAGAATTAGTAAGAGAAGGAAGATATTTACTGAGAATGTTTATGTCTTTGATTCTTAAACGTTTGATGTGCGTTTGGTATTGAATTGAGTCTTCACTTTGGTAGGTCTTGTCTTCGCTGTGAACTGCAAGCAGCAGGCTTGCTTTCACTCTCTACATGTCAACTTTAGCAAATGCTGGTTGAATGAATCATCGATAGAGGGCATAGCAAATAGCAAAAGCAGATAAGAGATGAATATGCTGCTAGAGGCAATCGAAGAAGCAAGGAGAATGAGTTGGAGATATAAGATATTCTTTTTGAATGTTTATATTTGTGATTGTTACAGTTTTGGAACGTCTTTACTTTTCTGTTGAGTTTTTTCTATCCAAGGAATTGTTTCCATTGTAAAACGTAAGCACCGGGAGTGATTTGCTCCTTACATGTCAGCTTTTATAATACTTTTTAAATGAACTATCGAAAGTGGGGACATTAAATAGAAATGGAAGATGAAACATCAAAACGTTGCTAGAGGGAATTGAAAACAGAAAGAAGAATTAGTAAGAGAAGGAAGATATTTACTGAGAATGTTTATGTCTTTGATTCATAAACGTTTGATGTGCGTTTGCTATTGAATTGAGTCTTCACTTTGGTAGGTCTTGTCTTCGCTGTGAACTGCAAGCACCAGGCTTGCTTTCACTCTCTACATGTCAACTTTAGCAAATGCTGGTTGAATGAATCATCGATAGAGGGCATAGCAAATAGCAAAAGCAGATAAGAGATGAATATGCTGCTAGAGGCAATCGAAGAAGCAAGGAGAATGAGTTGGAGATATAAGATATTCTTTTTGAATGTTTATATTTGTGATTGTTACAGTTTTGGAACGTCTTTACTTTTCTGTTGAGTTTTTTCTATCCAAGGAATTGTTTCCATTGTAAAACGTAAGCACCGGGAGTGATTTGCTCCTTACATGTCAGCTTTTATAATACTTTTTAAATGAACTATCGAAAGTGGGGACATTAAATAGAAATGGAAGATGAAACATCAAAACGTTGCTAGAGGGAATTGAAAACAGAAAGAAGAATTAGTAAGAGAAGGAAGATATTTACTGAGAATGTTTATGTCTTTGATTCTCAAACGTTTGATGTGCGTTTGCTATTGAATTGAGTCTTCACTTTGGTAGGTCTTGTCTTCGCTGTGAACTGCAAGTACCAGGCTTGCTTTCACTCTCTACATGTCAACTTTAGCAAATGCTGGTTGAATGAATCATCGATAGAGGGCATAGCAAATAGCAAAAGCAGATAAGAGATGAATATGCTGCTAGAGGCAATCGAAGAAGCAAGGAGAATGAGCTGGAGATATAAGATATTCTTTTTGAATGTTTATATTTGTGATTGTTACAGTTTTGGAACGTCTTTACTTTTCTGTTGAGTTTTTTCTATCCAAGGAATTGTTTCCATTGTAAAACGTAAGCACCGGGAGTGATTTGCTCCTTACATGTCAGCTTTTATAATACTTTTTAAATGAACTATCGAAAGTGAGCATATGAAACAGAAATGGGAGACGAAACATCAAAACGTTGCTAGAGGGAATTGAAAACAGAAAGAAGAATTAGTAAGAGAAGTAAGATATTTACTGAGAATGTTTATGTCTTTGATTCTTAAACGTTTGATATGCGTTTGCTATTGAATTGAGTCTTCACTTTGGTAGGTCTTGTCTTCGCTGTGAACTGCAATCACCAGGCTTGCTTTCACTCTCTACATGTCAACTTTAGCAAATGCTGGTTGAATGAATCATCGATAGAGGGCATAGCAAATAGCAAAAGCAGATAAGAGATGAATATGCTGCTAGAGGCAATCGAAGAAGCAAGGAGAATGAGTTGGAGATATAAGATATTCGTTTTGAATGTTTATATTTGTGATTGTTACAGTTTTGGAACGTCTTTACTTTTCTGTTGAGTTTTTTCTATCCAAGGAATTGTTTCCATTGTAAAACGTAAGCACCGGGAGTGATTTGCTCCTTACATGTCAGCTTTTATAATACTTTTTAAATGAACTATCGAAAGTGGGGACATTAAATAGAAATGGGAGATGAAACATCAAAACGTTGCTAGAGGGAATTGAAAACAGAAAGAAGAATTAGTAAGAGAAGGAAGATATTTACTGAGAATGTTTATGTCTTTGATTCTTAAACGTTTGATGTGCGTTTGGTATTGAATTGAGTCTTCACTTTGGTAGGTCTTGCTTTTATAATACTTTTTAAATGAACTATCGAAAGTGAGCACATGAAATAGAAATGGGAGATGAAACATCAAAACGTTGCTAGAGGGAATTGAAAACAGAAAGAAGAATTAGTAAGAGAAGTCAGATATTTACTGAGAATGTTTATGTCTTTGATTCTCAAACGTTTGATGTGCGTTTGGTATTGAATTGAGTCTTCACTTTGGTAGGCTTGTCTTCGCTGTGAACTGCAAGCACCAGGCTTGCTTTCACTCTCTACATGTCAACTTTCGGAAATGCTGGTTGAATGAACTATCGATAGAGGGCATGACAAATAGCAAAAGCAGATAAGCGATAAAAATGCTGCTAGAGGCAATCGAAGTAGCAAGGAGAATAAGTAGGAGAAATAAGATATTCTTTTTGAATGTTTATATTTGTGATTGTTACAGTTTTGGTACGTCTTTAATTTTCTGTTGAGTTTTTTCTATCTTAGAACTAGCTTTCATAGTAAAACGTAAGCACTGGGAGTGATTTGCTCCCTACATGTCAGCTTTTATACTATTTTTTAAATTAACTATCGAAAGCGAGTACATTAAATAGAAAAAGGAGATGAAACATCAAAACGTTGCTAGAGGGAATTGAAAACAGAATGAAGAATTAGTAAGAGAAGGAAGATATTTACTGAGAATGTTTATGTCTTTGATTCTCAAACGTTTGATGTGCGTTTGGTATTGAATTGAGTCTTCACTTTGGTAGGCTTGTCTTCGCTGTGAACTGCAAGCACCAGGCTTGCTTTCACTCTCTACATGTCAACTTTAGCAAAAGCTGGTTGAATGAATCATCGATAGAGGGCATAGCAAATAGCAAAACCAGATCAGAGATAAATATGCTGCTAGAGGCAATCGAAGTAGCAAGGAGAATGAGTTGGCGATATTTAAGGTATTCTTTTTGAATGTTTATATTTGTGATTGTTACAGTTGTGGTACGTCTTTACTTTTCGGTTGAGTTTTTTCTATCCAAGGATTTGTTTCCACTGTAAAACGTAAGCACCGGGGATGATATACTCCCTACATGTCAGCTTTTATAATACTTTTTAAATAAACTATCGAAAGTGGGCACATGAAATAGAAATGGGAGATGAAACATCAAAACGTTGCTAGAGGGAATTGAAAACAGAAAGAAGAATTAGTAAGAGAAGTCAGATATTTACTGAGAATGTTTATGTCTTTGATTCTCAAATGTTTGATGTGCGTTTGCTATTGAATTGAGTCTTCACTTTGGTAGGTCTTGTCTTCGCTGTGAACTGCAACTTTAGCAAATGCTGGTTGAATGAATCATCGATAGAGGGCATGACAAATAGCAAAACCAGATAAGAGATAAATATGCTGCTAGAGGCAATCGAAGTAGCAAGGAGAATGAGTAGGAGATATTTAAGGTATTCTTTTTGAATGTTTATATTTGTGATTGTTACAGTTTTGGTACGTCTTTACTTATCTGTTGAGTTTTTTCTATCCTAGGACTAGCTTTCATTGTAAAACGTAAGCACCAGGAGTGATTTGCTTCCTACATGTCAGCATTTATAATATTTTTTAAATTAACTATCGAAAGCGAGAACATTAAATAGAAAAAGGAGATGAAACATCAAAACGTTGCTAGAGGGAATTGAAAACAGAAAGAAGAATTAGTAAGAGAAGTAAGATATTTACTGTGAATGTTTATGTCTTTGATTCTCAAACGTTTGATGTGCGTTTGGTATTGAATTGAGTCTTCACTTTGGTAGGTCTTGTCTTCGCTGTGAACTGCAAGCACCAGGCTTGCTTTCACTCTCTACATGTCAACTTTCGGAAATGCTGGTTGAATGAATCATCGATAGAGGGCATGACAAATAGCAAAACCAGATCAGAGATAAATATGCTGCTAGAGGCAATCGAAGTAGCAAGGAGAATGAGTTGGCGATATTTAAGGTATTCTTTTTGAATGTTTATATTTGTGATTGTTACAGTTGTGGTACGTCTTTACTTTTCGGTTGAGTTTTTTCCATCCAAGGATTTGTTTCCACTGTAAAACGTAAGCACCGGGGATGATTTACTCCCTACATGTCAGCTTTTATAATACTTTTTAAATAAACTATCGAAAGTGGGCACATGAAATAGAAATGGGAGATGAAACATCAAAACGTTGCTAGAGGGAATTGAAAACAAAAAGAAGAATTAGTAAGAGAAGTAAGATAACTACTGAGAATGTTTATGTGTTTGATTCTCAAATGTTTGATGTGCGTTTGCTATTGAATTGAGTCTTCACTTTGGTAGGTCTTGTCTTCGCTGTGAACTGCAACTTTAGCAAATGCTGGTTGAATGAATCATCGATAGAGGGCATGACAAATAGCAAAACCAGATAAGAGATAAATATGCTGCTAGAGGCAATCGAAGTAGCAAGGAGAATGAGTAGGAGATATTTAAGGTATTCTTTTTGAATGTTTATATTTGTGATTGTTACAGTTTTGTTACGTCTTTACTTATCTGTTGAGTTTTTTCTATCCTAGGACTAGCTTTCATTGTAAAACGTAAGCACCAGGAGTGATTTGCTTCCTACATGTCAGCATTTATAATATTTTTTAAATTAACTATCGAAAGCGAGAACATTAAATAGAAAAAGGAGATGAAACATCAAAACGTTGCTAGAGGGAATTGAAAACAGAAAGAAGAATTAGTAAGAGAAGTAAGATATTTACTGTGAATGTTTATGTCTTTGATTCTCAAACGTTTGATGTGCGTTTGGTATTGAATTGAGTCTTCACTTTGGTAGGTCTTGTCTTCGCTGTGAACTGCAAGCACCAGGCTTGCTTTCACTCTCTACATGTCAACTTTCGGAAATGCTGGTTGAATGAATCATCGATAGAACTAGCTTTCATTGTAAAACGTAAGAACTGGGAGTGATTTGCTCCCTACATGTCAGCTTTTATAATACTTTTTAAATGAACTATCGAAAGTGGGGACATGAAATAGAAATGGGAGATGAAACATCAAAACGTTGCTAGAGGGAATTGAAAACAGAATGAAGAATTAGTAAGAGAAGTCAGATATTTACTGAGAATGTTTATGTCTTTGATTCTTAAACGTTTGATGTGCGTTTGGTATTGAATTGAGTCTTCACTTTGGTAGGCTTGTCTTCGCTGTGAACTGCAAGCACCAGGCTTGCTTTCACTCTCTACATGTCAACTTTTGCAAATGCTGGTTGAATGAATTATCGATAGAGGGCATGACAAATAGCAAAACCAGATAAGAGATAAATATGCTGCTAGAGGCAATCGAAGTAGCAAGGAGAATAAGTTGGAGAAATAAGATATTCTTTTTGAATGTTTATATTTGTGATTGTTACAGTTTTGGAACGTCTTTAATTTTCTGTTGAGTTTTTTCTATCTTAGAACTAGCTTTCATAGTAAAACGTAAAAACTGGGAGTGATTTGCTCCCTACATGTCAGCTTTTATTCTATTTTTTAAATTAACTATCGAAAGCGAGTACATTAAATAGAAAAAGGAGATGAAACATCAAAACGTTGCTAGAGGGAATTGAAAACAGAATGAAGAATTAGTAAGAGAAGTCAGATATTTACTGAGAATGTTTATGTCTTTGATTCTCAAACGTTTGATGTGCGTTTGGTATTGAATTGAGTCTTCACTTTGGTAGGTCTTGTCTTCGCTGTGAACTGCAAGCACCAGACTTGCTTTCACTCTCTACATGTCAACTTTCGGAAATGCTGGTTGAATGAATCATCGATAGAGGGCATGACAAATAGCAAAACCAGATAAGAGATAAATATGCTGCTAGAGGCAATCGAAGTAGCAAGGAGAATGAGTTGGAGATTTAAGATATTCTTTTTGAATGTTTATATTTGTGATTGTTACAGTTTTGGTACGTCTTTAATTTTCTGTTGAGTTTTTTTTATTCTAGAACTAGCTTTCATTGTAAAACGTAAGAACTGGGAGTGATTTGCTCCCTACATGTCAGCTTTTATAATACTTTTTAAATGAACTATCGAAAGTGGGGACATGAAATAGAAATGGGAGATGAAACATCAAAACGTTGCTAGAGGGAATTGAAAACAGAAAGAAGAATTAGTAAGAGAAGTCAGATATTTACTGAGAATGTTTATGTCTTTGATTCTTAAACGTTTGATGTGCGTTTGGTATTGAATTGAGTCTTCACTTTGGTAGGCTTGTCTTCGCTGTGAACTGCAAGCACCAGGCTTGCTTTCACTCTCTACATGTCAACTTTAGCAAATGCTGGTTGAATGAATCATCGATAGAGGGCATTACAAATAGCAAAAGTAAATAAGAGATAAATATGCTGCTAGAGTTAATCGAAGTAGCAAGTAGAATAAGTAGGTGAAATAAGATATTCTTTTTGAATGTTTATATTTGTGATTGTTACAGTTTTGGTACGTCTTTAATTTCCTGTTGAGTTTTTTCTATCCTAGAACTAGCTTTCATTGTAAAACGTAAGAACTGGGAGTGATTTGCTCCCTACATGTCAGCTTTTATAATACTTTTTAAATGAACTATCGAAAGTGGGCACATGAAATAGATATGGGAGATGAAACATCAAAACGTTGCTAGAGGGAATTGAAAACAGAAAGAAGAATTAGTAAGAGAAGTGAGATATTTACTGAGAATGTTTATGTCTTTGATTCTCAAACGTTTAATGTGCGTTTGGTATTGAATTGAGTCTTCACTTTGGTAGGTCTTGTCTTCGCTGTGAACTGCAAGCACCAGGCTTGCTTTCACTCTCTACATGTCAACTTTAGCAAATGCTGGATGAATGAATCATCGATAGAGGGCATAGCAAATAGCAAAAGCAGATAAGAGATAAATATGCTGCTAGAGGCAATCGAAGAAGCAAGGAGAATGAGTTGGAGATATAAGATATTCTTTTTGAATGTTTATATTTGTGATTGTTACAGTTGTGGTACGTCTTTACTTTTCGGTTGAGTTTTTTCTATCCAAGGATTTGTTTCCACTGTAAAACGTAAGCACCGGGAGTGATTTGCTCCCTACATGTCAGCTTTTATAATACTTTTTAAATGAACTATCGAAAGTGAGCACATGAAATAGAAATGGGAGATGAAACATCAAAACGTTGCTAGAGGGAATTGAAAACAGAAAGAAGAATGAGTAAGAGAAGTGAGATATTTACTGTGAATGTTTATGTCTTTGATTCTTAAACGTTTGACGTGCGTTTCATATTGAATTGAGTCTTCACTTTGGTAGGTCTTGTCTTCGCTGTGAACTGCAACTTTAGCAAATGCTGGTTGAATGAATCATCGATAGAGGGCGTGACAAATAGCAAAAGCAGATGAGAGATAAATATGCTGCTAGAGGCAATCGAAGTAGCAAGAAGAATAAGTAGGAGAAATAAGATATTCTTTTTGAATGTTTATATTTGTGATTGTTACAGTTTTGGTACGTCTTTACTTTTCTGTTGAGTTTTTTTTATCCTAGAACTATTTTTCATTGTAAAACGTAAGCACCGGGAGTGATTTGCTCCCTACATGTCAGCTTTTATAATACTTTTTAAATGAACTATCGAAAGTGAGCACATGAAATAGAAATTGGAGATGAAACATCAAAACGTTGCTAGAGGGAATTGAAAACAAAAAGAAGAATTAGTAAGAGAAGTAAGATAACTACTGAGAATGTTTATGTGTTTGATTCTCAAATGTTTGATGTGCGTTTGCTATTGAATTGAGTCTTCACTTTGGTAGGTCTTGTCTTCGCTGTGAACTGCAACTTTAGCAAATGCTGGTTGAATGAATCATCGATAGAGGGCATGACAAATAGCAATAAGCATGACAAATAGCAGAGAAGAGAAAAAGATGCTGCTAGAGGCAATCGAAGAAGCAAGGAGAATTAGTTGGAGATATAAGATATTCTTTTTGAATGTTTATGTTTGTGATTGTTACAGTTTTGGTACGTCTTTACTTTTGTGTTGAGTTGTTTCTATGCTAGGTCTTGTTTCCACTGTAAAACGTAAGCACCGGGAGTAATTTGCTCCCTACATGTCAGCTTTTATAATATTTTTTAAATGAACTATCGAAAGTGAGCACATGAAATAGAAATGGGAGATGAAACATCAAAACGTTGCTAGAGGGAATTGAAAACAGAAAGAAGAATGAGTAAGAGAAGTGAGATATTTACTGTGAATGTTTATGTCTTTGATTCTTAAACGTTTGACGTGCGTTTCATATTGAATTGAGTCTTCACTTTGGTAGGTCTTGTCTTCGCTGTGAACTGCAACTTTAGCAAATGCTGGTTGAATGAATCATCGATAGAGGGCGTGACAAATAGCAAAAGCAGATGAGAGATAAATATGCTGCTAGAGGCAATCGAAGTAGCAAGAAGAATAAGTAGGAGAAATAAGATATTCTTTTTGAATGTTTATATTTGTGATTGTTACAGTTTTGGTACGTCTTTAATTTTCTGTTGAGTTTTTTCTATCCTAGAACTAGCTTTCATTGTAAAACGTAAGCATTGGGAGTGATTTGCTCCGTACATGTCAGCTTTTATAATACTTTTTAAATGAACTATCGAAAGTGGGGACATGAAATAGAAATGGGAGATGAAACATCAAAACGTTGCTAGAGGGAATTGAAAACAAAAAGAAGAATTAGTAAGAGAAGTAAGATAACTACTGAGAATGTTTATGTGTTTGATTCTCAAATGTTTGATGTGCGTTTGCTATTGAATTGAGTCTTCACTTTGGTAGGTCTTGTCTTCGCTGTGAACTGCAACTTTAGCAAATGCTGGTTGAATGAATCATCGATAGAGGGCATGACAAATAGCAATAAGCATGACAAATAGCAGAGAAGAGAAAAAGATGCTGCTAGAGGCAATCGAAGAAGCAAGGAGAATTAGTTGGAGATATAAGATATTCTTTTTGAATGTTTATGTTTGTGATTGTTACAGTTTTGGTACGTCTTTACTTTTGTGTTGAGTTGTTTCTATGCTAGGTCTTGTTTCCACTGTAAAACGTAAGCACCGGGAGTAATTTGCTCCCTACATGTCAGCTTTTATAATATTTTTTAAATGAACTATCGAAAGTGAGCACATGAAATAGAAATGGGAGATGAAACATCAAAACGTTGCTAGAGGGAATTGAAAACAGAAAGAAGATTTAGTAAGAGAAGTGATATATTTACTGTGAATGTTTATGTCTTTGATTCTTAAACGTTTGATGTGCGTTTGATATTGAATTGAGTCTTTACTTTGGTAGGTCTTGTCTTCGCTGTGAACTGCAACTTTATCAAATGCTGGTTGAATGAATCATCGATAGAGGGCATGACAAATAGCAAAAGCAGATAAGAGAAAAAGATGCTGCTAGAGGCAATCGAAGAAGCATGGAGAATGAGTTGGAGATATAAGATATTCTTTTTGAATGTTTATGTTTGTGATTGTTGCAGTTTTGCTACGTCTTTACTTTTTGTTGAGTTTTTTCTATGCTAGGACTTGTTTCCACTGTAAAACGTAAGCACCGGGAGTGATTTGCTCCCTACATGTCAGCTTTTATAATACTTTTTAAATGAACTATCGAAAGTGGGCATATGAAAAAGAAATGCGAGATGAAACATCAAAACGCTGCTAGAGGGAATTGTAAACAGAAAGAAGAATTAGTAAGAGAAGTAAGATATTTACTTTGAATGTTTCAGTAGCGTCCAGCACTCGATCGCGATCGGACGTGTTTCGAGAAGCAGAGTACTCATACGAAGAGAAGAAATAAAAAGTGGTAAAAGTTATCGTGCGCTCTCTCTAACATACGCCCTGCAATGGGCCGAACCAGAGGTTCAGGAGGGAAGAGGGGAGCCTCACTCCCGTTAAAAGCATTCCAAAAACTGGTGGTAGTTGTGGCGAGTAATAGTATATGTGACTTGCACAAGAAAATAATTAAAGCCGGTGTGGTGAACTACACAACTTCTTTTTCAAAAAATGGAATCATAGTGCGTACGAAAAATACAATTAACTTTAAAAAGGTAGTGAATCAACTAAAAAGTGAAAATTTTATCTTCCACACGTATCACTTAGAGGAAGACAAAACTGTGAAGATTGTATTATCCGGTCTAGTAGACATGACCAAGGAAGATGTAGCGGAAATTCTAAGTGCAGAAAACGTGAATCCGGTTGAGATAAAAAAAACTTTCTATCTCAAACAAAAAATATAGTGAGCAAGCTACGTACTTGCTGCATTTCCCAAAGGGAAGCGTAGACATTAAAGTGCTGCGCATGATCAAAGCGCTTGATCACCAAGTGGTTTCCTGGCGATATTATTCAAATAAATCGCAAAAAATGCAATGCAAAAACTGCCAAGGACTTGGCCACGGAGCAGCAAACTGTCATCGTCCGGCAAGATGTATAAAATGTGCGGACAATCACCTTTCGTCCAATTGCCCGGTAGCGAAACAATCGGCTGACGGTATAATTCCAACACACAAGCTTAAGTGTGCTAACTGTGGCGGCAACCATACCGCAAACTTTTCTGGCTGCGAGTACCTCAGTAATCGTGCTCAAGCAAAAAAGGAAAAAAAGAAGAAACCTAACAAGCAGATCTCACTCTCGAACGAAGACTTCCCGTTCACGCTACTCCATGCTGCCCCCCCCCCCCCCCCCCCCCCCGCTCAATAACAAAAGAGACACAAATCCATTCCGCAATCGAGAGCAACAGCCTCCCACTTTTGCAAATGTTTGTTCGAGCGAGCCAAACAAGCTGTTATCAGCGGACGAACTGATACCAGTTATTAGGGATACTTTTTCATGTCTTAAAAACTGTTCAACCAGAGAAGAACAAGTAATGGTTATCTTTAAAATTGTTCAAAAATATTGCTATCCGTGATGGCTACAGCCGAAGGAATTATTATTTCATACTGGAATGCAAACAGCATTGTCAACAAAAAATATGAATTGTCTAACTATTTAAACAATCATAACATTGATATCATGGCAGTATGTGAAACTTTTTTAAAGCCAGGTGTGAGATTTTCAATCCCCGGATACACGATTCATAGATTAGATCGATCTACTGGACCAAAAGGTGGTCTAATGATCATAATAAAAAACAATATTCAATTTAAAATTCTTCCCGCCTTCAAATTGAAAACAATTGAAGCAATAGGAATTGAAATAATTGCTAGTAATAAACCAGTTTCCATTATTACCGCCTACCACCCCGGGTCAAATACGGACGTTCGGAATTTTATAAGCGATATACGTTACCTCACTAAGCTGCGCACTAGTTTTTTCATCTGTGGCGACTTCTGTGCACGCCACAGAATGTGGAACTGTATATCATCAAACCAAGCTGGTAAATCCCTCTTTGAAGAAATGCAAAAAGGACAATTTTCCATATATTATCCGGATTCCCCTACATATTTTCCTGTAGACGCAAACCGTAACGCGTCAACGATTGATATTATCCTCTCCAATAATCAATTGGATACCGGAAACCCAGAAACACTGACAGAGCTCACCTCTGATCACTTACCAGTTATCTTAAACATTAAAAACTCTCCGGTTAATCAAAAACCAATCAACCAGATATGGGACTACAACAGCACAAACTGGAACATTTTTAAAACAAGTCCAAATAATGCTATAAACACATCGGATTTGGACCTCAGCCAAATAAATCATCCATCACAAATTAAAGAAATGGTATCCAAGTTAACATCAGCAATAATAGAAGCTCAGGACAGAGCTGTTCCCCGAATAACACCAGGGAAATATAACATCATAATTACAGAGGAGATAACATCGTTGATAAAAGTGCGGAACGTCTATAGGAAGAAATGGCAAAGGAACAGGCGCAACCCAGAATTCAAGTACATTTATGACTGGCTTAAAGTAGTTATTGATGAAAAGCTAAACGTAAGCCTACGTAATACGGCTTGGTCTAAAAATCTAACAAGCATGAACGATTCTCAAAATAATGGCACCAATAAAATGTGGAAATTTGTTAAAATACTAAAGAATCAACCTACAAAACTACAAGCCTTGAAAGAGAATGGTAAATTACTACTCTCCCCACAAGAAAAATGCGAAGCTATTAAAACCCATTTTCAAAATGCTCATAAAATTACATATCATGCGCCAAGCCAAATGGATTACAATGTAAATGCAACACTTACCAGTTATTTTCAAGCAAACTCAAATCCAAATATTCTACCATCCGAGCTTATTAAACCATCAGATATACACAAAGTAATTAAAAAGATAAAGATGAAAAAATCAACCGGGTTCGATAACGTGAGTAATAAAATAATCAAAAGCCTAACCAACAAAGCCATAGTCTACTTAAACTTAATTTTCAATAGTGCGCTCTTTGCGTAGTGCGTATATAAGATATTCTTTTTGAATGTTTATGTTTGTGATTGTTACAGTTTTGGTACGTCTTTACTTTTGTGTTGAGTTGTTTCTATGCTAGGTCTTGTTTCCACTGTAAAACGTAAGCACCGGGAGTAATTTGCTCCCTACATGTCAGCTTTTATAATACTTTTTAAATGAACTATCGAAAGTGGGCACATGAAAAAGAAATGCGAGATGAAACATCAAAACGCTGCTAGAGGGAATTGAAAACAGAAAGAAGAATTAGTAAGAGAAGTAAGATATTTACTGTGAATGTTTATGTCTTTGATTTTTAAACGTTTGATGTGCGTTTGGTATTGAATTGAGTCTTTACTTTGGTAGGTCTTGTCTTCGCTGTGAACTGCAAGCACCAGGCTTGCTTTCACTCTCTACATGTCAACTTTAGCAACTGCTGGTTGAATGAATCATCGATAGAGGGCGTGACAAATAGCAAAAGCAGATAAGAGATAAATATGCTGCTAGAGGCAATCGAAGTAGCAAGGAGAATAAGTGGAAGAAATAAGAAATTCTTTTTGAATGTTTATGTTTGTGATTGTTACAGTTTTGGTACGTCTTTAATTTTCTGTTGAGTTTTTTCTATCCTAGAACTTGCTTTTATTGTAAAACGTAAGCATCGGGAGTGATTTGCTCCCTACGTGTCAGCTTTTATAATACTTTTTAAATGAACTATCGAAAGTGAGCACATGAAATAGAAATGGGAGATGAAACATCAAAACGTTGCTAGAGGGAATTGAAAACAGAAAGAAGAATTAGTAAGAGAAGTGATATATTTACTGTGAACTAGGTTTTTTAGGCCAGGTACCTGGCCCGTCAGCAGTTCCTGGCTCTTCTACCGGCCCATTAAAGGTTCCATGTCGTCCCCGTTACAGTTTCTAGGTCTTTCTGCCGAAAGTATATTGTATTGACAATTGCCGAGCAGTTAGTGGGTTCTAATACAAATATGAATTGCGGGATCAAAACTAACGAAATAATCTGACCCGCTCCCTGTTCGACCAGTGCCTGATCTTGGCGCACAGAATTTATCCCTTTAACTGAAGCCCCCATCGACATAAATGTAAAAGCACTGTGTTGTAACTACAACTTTCGGATTTCGAAGAAGTTCGAAGCGAATAATTATTTTAGACTTAGTCAACTGACTCGTCAAAATTAAGCTAATTCATCCGTTTTCCTGATCCTAACCCCCAGTCCCTTTCGGGTTTCCCTTTTATATTCCGTCCCGGGCTCCGGTTCAAACATTTGAACTATATAGTTCTAAACTAATATTAGTCTCGAGTGAGCGTTCCCGTTCTCACTCCTCAATTCTCACGCTATCACGCATGCAGCCCTGTCGTTTTGACACACTGTTATATCGCAAAATGTTACCAAAAAACTAAACGCGTCTATCAAACAGCTCGGTTAATAGGAAATTTTTCAAAGACAGATACTTGTACCGAGTTACAGCATATTGTACCAGTTTCTGTGCTCCACAGCGCATGCCCTGTGGTTGCACCACTGTTTATGCTTAGCTTACATGAACCGCAAAGCAACCTTTGCAAACGGTAAAATGTTATTAGTGAGTCAGTCAACGGTCAAAATCTGCGCACATTTGTTTTTCGGCCAGCGTGTGAAAAAAAGGTTTTTTGCGTCTCGTGTAAACTAAGCATAACACTCCTACTACGCATGATAATCCGTAAATGCGAATTGCGATGTGAATTGCGCATTGTTTCGGCCAATAGTAAGAATCCTCGTAAACAGTATTAAAACAATTCAGAGATGTCAATTGCATTCCACCTCCTTCTCTCTCCATGCCATCCGTGCCGCATTCGCTGCAAATTGTGGGGTTCACTATTCCCCACGTATCAGTTGCTCCTTTGTTTCGTTTGTAATGGAGAATTCCTTCCATGTGGTGAACTACACAACTTCTTTTTCAAAAAATGGAATCATAGTGCGTACGAAAAATACAATTAACTTTAAAAAGGTGGTGAATCAACTAAAAAGTGAAAATTTTATCTTCCACACGTATCACTTAGAGGAAGACAAAACTGCGAAGATTGTATTATCCGGTCTAGTAGACATGACCAAGGAAGATGTAGCGGAAATTCTAAGTGCAGGAAACGTGAATCCGGTTGAGATAAAAAAAACTTTCTATCTCAAACAAAAAATATAGTGAGCAAGCTACGTACTTGCTGCATTTCCCAAAGGGAAGCGTAGACATTAAAGTGCTGCGCATGATCAAAGCGCTTGATCACCAAGTGGTTTCCTGGCGATATTATTCAAATAAATCGCAAAAAATGCAATGCAAAAACTGCCAAGGACTTGGCCACGGAGCAGCAAACTGTCATCGTCCGGCAAGATGTATAAAATGTGCGGACAATCACCTTTCGTCCAATTGGCCGGTAGCGAAACAATCGGCTGACGGTATAATTCCAACACACAAGCTAAAGTGTGCTAACTGTGGCGGCAACCATACCGCAAACTTTTCTGGCTGCGAGTACCTCAGTAATCGTGCTCAAGCAAAAAAGGAAAAAAAGAAGAAGCCTAACAAGCAGATCTCACTCTCGAACGAAGACTTCCCGTTCACGCTACTCCATGCTGCCCCCCCCCCCCCCCCCCCCCCCCCCACCCGCTCAATAACAAAAGAGACACAAATCCATTCCGCAATCGAGAGCAACAGCCTCCCACTTTTGCAAATGTTTGTTCGAGCGAGCCAAACATGCTGTTATCAGCGGACGAACTGATACCAATTATTAGGGATACTTTTTCATGTCTTAAAAACTGTTCAACCAAAGAAGAACAAGTAATGGTTATCTTTAAAATTGTTCAAAAATATTGCTATCCGTGATGGCTACAGCCGAAGGAATTATTATTTCATACTGGAATGCAAACAGCATTGTCAACAAAAAATATGAATTGTCTAACTATCTAAACAATCATAACATTGATATCATGGCAGTATGTGAAACTTTTTTAAAGCCAGGTGTGAGATTTTCAATCCCCGGATACACGATTCATAGATTAGATCGATCTACTGGACCAAAAGGTGGTCTAATGATCATAATAAAAAACAATATTCAATTTAAAATTCTTCCCGCCTTCAAATTGAAAACAATTGAAGCAATAGGAATTGAAATAATTGCTAGTAATAAACCAGTTTCCATTATTACCGCCTACCACCCCGGGTCAAATACGGACGTTCGGAATTTTATAAGCGATATACGTTACCTCACTAAGCTGCGCACTAGTTTTTTCATCTGTGGCGACTTCTGTGCACGCCACAGAATGTGGAACTGTATATCATCAAACCAAGCTGGTAAATCCCTCTTTGAAGAAATGCAAAAAGGACAATTTTCCATATATTATCCGGATTCCCCTACATATTTTCCTGTAGACGCAAACCGTAACGCGTCAACGATTGATATTATCCTCTCCAATAATCAATTGGATACCGGAAACCCAGAAACACTGACAGAGCTCACCTCTGATCACTTACCAGTTATCCTAAACATTAAAAACTCTCCGGTTAATCAAAAACCAATCAACCAGATATGGGACTACAACAGCACAAACTGGAACATTTTTAAAACAAGTCTAAATAATGCTATAAACACATCGGATTTGGACCTCAGCCAAATAAATCATCCATCACAAATTAAAGAAATGGTATCCAAGTTAACATCAGCAATAATAGAAGCTCAGGACAGAGCTGTTCCCCGAATAACACCAGGGAAATATAACATCATAATTACAGAGGAGATAACATCGTTGATAAAAGTGCGGAACGTCTATAGGAAGAAATGGCAAAGGAACAGGCGCAACCCAGAATTCAAGTACATTTTTGACTGGCTTAAAGTAGTTATTGATGAAAAGCTAAACGTAAGCCTACGTAATACGGCTTGGTCTAAAAATCTAACAAGCATGAACGATTCTCAAAATAATGGCACCAATAAAATGTGGAAATTTGTTAAAATACTAAAGAATCAACCTACAAAAATACAAGCCTTGAAAGAGAATGGTAAATTACTACTCTCCCAACAAGAAAAATGCGAAGCTATTAAAACCCATTTTCAAAATGCTCATAAAATTACATATCATGCGCCAAGCCAAATGGATTACAATGTAAATGCAACACTTACCAGTTATTTTCAAGCAAACTCAAATCCAAATATTCTACCATCCGAGCTTATTAAACCATCAGATATACACAAAGTAATTAAAAAGATAAAGATGAAAAAATCAACCGGGTTCGATAACGTGAGTAATAAAATAATCAAAAGCCTAACCAACAAAGCCATAGTCTACTTAAACTTAATTTTCAATAGTGCGCTCTTTGCGTAGTGCGTATATAAGATATTCTTTTTGATTGTTTATATTTGTGATTGTTACAGTTTTGGTACATCTTTACTTTTCTGTTGAGTTGTTTCTATGCTAGAACTTGTTTCCACTTTAAAACGTAAGCACCGGGAGTGATTTGCTCCCTACATGTCAGCTTTTATAATACTTTTTAAATGAACTATCGAAAGTGGGCACATGAAAAAGAAATGCGAGATGAAACATCAAAACGCTGCTACAGGGAATTGAAAACAGAAAGAAGAATTAGTAAGAGAAGTAAGATATTTACTGTGATTGTTTATGTCTTTGATTCTTAAACGTTTGATGTGCGTTTGGTATTGAATTGAGTCTTCACTTTGGTAGGTCTTGTCTTCGCTGTGAACTGCAAGCACCAGGCTTGCTTTCACTCTCTACATGTCAACTTTAGCAAATGCTGGTTGAATGAATCATCGATAGAGGGAATGACAAATAGCAAAAGCAGATAAGAGATAAATATGCTGCTAGAGGCAATCGAAGTAGCAAGGAGAATGAGTTGGAAAAATAAGATGATCTTTTTGAATTTTTATGTTGGTGATTGTTACAGTTTTGGTACGTCTTTAATATTCTGTTGAGTTTTTTCTAAGCTAGGACTTGTTTCCACTTTAAAACGTAAGCACCAGGAGCGTTTTGCTTCCTACATGTCAGCTTTTATAATATTTTTTAAATGAACTATCGAAAGTGAGCACATGAAATAGAAATGGGAGATGAAACATCAAAACGTTGCAAGAGGGAATTGAAAACAGAAAGAAGAATTAGTAAGAGAAGTGAGATATTTACTGTGAATGTTCATGTCTTTGATTCTCAAACGTTTGATGTGCGTTTGCTATTGAATTGAGTTTTCACTTTGGTAGGTCTTGTCTTCGCTGTGAACTGCAACTTTAGCAAATGCTGGTTGAATGAATTATCGATAGAGGGCATGACAAATAGCAATAAGCATGACAAATAGCAGAGAAGAGAAAAAGATGCTGCTAGAGGCAATCGAAGAAGCAAGGAGAATGAGTTGGAGATATAAGATATTCTTTTTGAATGTTTATGTTTGTGAGTGTTACAGTTTTGGAACGTCTTTACTTTTGTGTTGAGTTGTTTCTATGCTAGGTCTTGTTTCCACTGTAAAACGTAAGCACCGGGAGTAATTTGCTCCCTACATGTCAGCTTTTATAATACTTTTTAAATGAACTGTGGCGACCTTGGTGCGCGAGCACCTTAGTAAAGTTAGTAGCCTCGGGCAACTGAGCTACTAACTGTACTAAAACAAACCAACTAGCCGACTCGCTCTAGCGCGTAAGAGCGAGTCCACCCGAGCGCTCCCGAGGACACCGGTCAGACCCCATTGTTGCAAGGAGCGTACAGCCTTCTTCCTTCTGCAGCATCCCCAGTGATCGGACGTCGAAATACACGCTGAACCGCGCCGCACCGACTAACTGTACGATAATCTTGTAATCCCGCGAAATCCGCGCCGCACCGATAACTGTACGATAATCCTGTGATCTCGAAATATAAAATAGCACCGACCCCGGTCGGCTAAAGCTAAAACTGGTGACCCCGACGTGATCTCAGGATTGTGTGGTTCAACTCGTTTCTGGCCGATACGCCGTTATCGCAGAACTTTCGAAGTGCCAACGCCGTTATCGCAGAACTTTCGAAGTGCCCACGCCGTTATCGCAGAACTTTCGAAGTGCCAACCCAGCTCCGACACCACCGCCAACGCCAGCCCCGTTGCCAACGCCAATCCCGACATCATCACCAACGCCAGTCCCGACGCCATCGCTCATCGCACCGCCGACGCCATCGCTCATCTCACCGCCGACGCCATCGCCAACCTCATCGCCGACGCCATCGCTGTACCCACGTGGTGACGCCAACGCATAGTGCCTCGCTGCGTAATTATTTATAGAAGTGGGACCCTTCTAGTAAGGTAAGCGAATACCTTCCTTTTCTAAACTAACGGAAAGATGCTGCGCAGCCCAGACGTACATTCGGCCCCATCCGCGTCGACCGCTCCGCTACCGGAAGCAAGGAACCAAATAGGAGATACTCCCTTCGAAAAGCAGAGTGAGCCAGAAACCGGTCTTCAGGTGGAAACCTTGAGCGCGATGCGTTTGATACCTCCGGAATTGGACCCCACGGATATACACACATTTTTTTATGCATTGGAAAATTGGTTCAATGTATGGAATATAACCCCGAATAGCGACACAAAAAGGGTCAATATTTTAAAGACACAAATACCTATCCGAACGCTTTCCGAGTTGCGGCACCTTCTCGATAATTTGCCCGCCACTGGACGTTACGAAGCTGCTAAAAAAGCCATCACCAACCATTACGAGGAATCGCAGCGAAGCCGTCTTCATCGTCTACTCTCGGAAATGACGCTCGGCGATCGTAAACCATCACAATTACTTGCCGATATGCGACGAACAGCAAATGGAGCAATGACGGACTCCATGTTAATCGATCTATGGGTTGGTCGGCTCCCACCTTACGTTCAGTCCGCCGTAATTGCCGCCCCTCCAACGCCGGCGGAAAAGATGAGCGTGGCTGATGCCGTGATGGACTCCTTCGTGCTTTACAACCACCACAGTGCATACCCTAGGGTAGCGGAAGTCAAGTCGGACGAAATAAATCGCCTCTCCCGTCAAGTTGCCGAGTTGAGTCAGCGTCTCGATGACTTTATTCTAAATGCTAATAGTCGCGGACGCTCCCGAAACCGGCCTAACTCACGCACGCGCCCCGCAAATCGCTCAGTTTCCCGGCCTGCAAGTGGTCTATGCTATTACCATCAGCGTTTTGGGCAAAACGCAAATAAGTGCCAATTCCCTTGTGCGTACAATAGCATGCCTCAGGAGGAAAATACACGTTCCCCTCAAACTTTATGAAATAGTCACGGAGACGCTCAACGATCGGTATCCGCCATCACGTCGATGAACCATCGTCTTACCATCAGAGACCGGAAGACCAACCAACAGTTTCTCATTGATACCGGCGCCGACGTCTCCGTAATCCCTCGTAGCCATAATACTGCAGCTATTAAACCTACCACAATGCAGCTATTTGCAGCAAATGGTACACCAATAAATGTATACGGGCAAGCGCTCCACACGCTGGACCTGGGCCTACGTCGCTCCTTTTTATGGAACTTTATCATAGCTGACGTAGGAACTGCGATCCTTGGAGCAGATTTCCTTGAACATTACCACCTGCTAGTGGATCTTCGCAATAGGTGTCTGATAGATGCACTCACAAATCTACAAACACCGGGAACACGGATCCGCAACCGAAACCAACCTACAATTAAATTATGCGATGCATCTTCTCCGATTGCTTCATTGTTACAAGAGTTTCCAAAGCTAACCGCTCCAATCGCACCTGGAACCGCTTTAAACTCCCAAGTGATGCACCGGATCGAAACACAAGGGCAACCAACTTTCGCACGACCAAGACGACTAGCCCCGGATAAGTACGCCGCAGCCCGCGCAGAGTTCGAGTCCCTTATGAGACTCGGAATATGTAGACCGTCTAACAGCAGCTGGTCTAGCCCGCTCCATATGGTTCGGAAAGCAGACGGAACATGGCGCCCCTGTGGCGATTATCGCGCGTTGAATGCTAGGACGATTCCTGATCGCTACCCTTTGCCATATTTGCAAGACTTTACAATGACCTTGCAGGGGAAGACCATTTTCTCTAAGGTCGACCTGCATAAGGCATATCATCAAATTCCTATTCACCCGGAAGACATTCCGAAGACCGCGATTACAACCCCCTTCGGGTTGTATGAATTCACCAGTATGCCATTCGGTCTCAGGAATGCAGCGCAGACCTTCCAACGCTTGATACACAACGTGCTGCAAGGACTCGATTTTGTATTTCCTTACATCGACGATATAATCGTAGCATCAACATCACCGGAAGAACATCGCGAACATCTACGTGTTCTTTTCCAACGATTAGCAGACCATCAGTTGGCCATTAACCCCGCAAAATGTGCATTCGAACGCACGGAGATCGCCTTCCTGGGACACCTGGTGACCCCACATGGGATACTCCCACTTCCAGAGAGGGTAGAGGCGATTCGCGATATAAAAAAACCGACCACGATCTGGGAACTGAAGAGATTCCTAGCCATGGTCAATTTTTATCGCCGTTTCATACCACGGGCCCTAGACGCGCAAGCACTACTGCTTGAAATGACTCCCGGAAATAAAAAGAAAGATAAGACGCCTTTAGTCTGGACGCCAGAAGCAACCACAGCTTTCGATCGCTGCATACAACAGCTGGAGCAAGCCACCTTACTGGCACACCCGGTACCGAATGCAGAGCTCTCCCTGTGGACCGATGCCTCCGACTTCGCTGCCGGAGCCGTCCTACACCAAGTAGTCGACGGCCAATTACAACCGCTTGGGTTTTTCACCAAAAAATTCGATAAGGCTCAGAGGAAATATTCTACTTATGATCGTGAACTCACCGCTGCTTATCTTGCCGTTCGGCATTTTCATTACCTGTTAGAAGGTCGTGCTTTCCACATTCGTACGGATCATAAACCGCTAACATATGCCTTCCAGCAGAAGCAGCAGGACACCTCTCCTCGCAGAGCACGGCATTTGGATTACCTCGGGCAATTTACCACGGATATTCGACACGTAGCAGGAGAACAGAACACCACGGCCGACCTTTTATCACGCATCGAGGTGATACAAGTAAGCCCTACTATTGATTTTGAAAAGATGGCAGAGGAACAAGACCGCGACACTGAACTGGCAGACATACTCAGTGGCAAGATAGTTTCCGACCTTTGCCTAAGGAAAACACAGATCCCCGGAAGCACTAAGTCTCTTTATGCCGATTGCCCTACTGGAATAGTCCGACCATACGTTCCAAAGCCATTTCAGCCGCAAGTTATGCATGCCGTCCACGATTTGAGTCACCCAGGAGCCAGAGCCACCGCAAAACTATTAACTGAGCGATTCGTTTGGCGAGGCATCAAGCGGGATGCTCAACAATTCGTAAAAACATGCGTGGCATGCCAACAAGCCAAAGTCATACGTCACACCAAGAGCCCTCTGCAAACATACCCAGCGACGACAGCCCGATTTTCACACATAAACGTGGATATCATCGGACCTTTTCCGGTGAGCAACGGTCAACGGTATTGCCTTACGGTAATCGATCGTTTCACGCGTTGGCCAGAAGCAGTTCCGATAGCAGACATAACAGCCGCAACTGTTGTTTCAGCCCTCTTGTACCACTGGATCTCGCGTTTTGGCGTCCCTTCCTACATAACCACTGATCAAGGAAGACAATTCGAGTCAGGCCTGTTCAGTGAGTTGACACGGACCCTTGGAACGCGGCACATCCGGACAACGGCATACCATCCACAAGCAAACGGGATGGTTGAGCGTTGGCACCGCACCCTCAAAGCAGCAATTGTTTGCAAAGACACAACCAGGTGGAGCGAACACTTACCACTTATCCTGCTAGGCCTACGGACTACCTTCAAGAGCGACATCCAAGCATCACCCGCCGAATTGGTGTACGGAACTACGCTGAGGATTCCCGCCGAGTTCCTAGTTGAAGAGTCCCGGTCAGCTGCAGCTGATCAATCGGACTTTGCCAGGACGCTCCGGGAAGGGATGAGCCACATTCGCCCGCCAAATACCTCGTGGCACGCTGACAACCCCACCTTCATCCATGCCGACCTAAGCAAGTGTAGCCATGTATTCATTCGTAACGACACCGTCCGCCCTGCACTAACCACACCATACCATGGTCCGTACCCGGTAATTAATCGTAAATCGAAGTCTTTTCAGGTTCGACTCAACGATCGACCTTCATGGGTCTCCGTGGATCGCCTGAAACCAGCGTACATCGCCAACGATTTGAGTAGTACTCCGCAACCTACCAACTTCCAACGGAACTCTTCGCCCTTACCGATGCTACTACAGAAGACCACACCCAATGCGGCAGCGACTCCAGCCACAGAGCAGAAAGCATCGACCGTTGTTACCAGATCGCAACGGAAGGTCATCATCCCTGCGCGATACCGGTAACTCCGCTCTAGGAGGGGAGTACTGTGGCGACCTTGGTGCGCGAGCACCTTAGTAAAGTTAGTAGCCTCGGGCAACTGAGCTACTAACTGTACTAAAACAAACCAACTAGCCGACTCGCTCTAGCGCGTAAGAGCGAGTCCACCCGAGCGCTCCCGAGGACACCGGTCAGACCCCATTGTTGCAAGGAGCGTACAGCCTTCTTCCTTCTGCAGCATCCCCAGTGATCGGACGTCGAAATACACGCTGAACCGCGCCGCACCGACTAACTGTACGATAATCTTGTAATCCCGCGAAATCCGCGCCGCACCGATAACTGTACGATAATCCTGTGATCTCGAAATATAAAATAGCACCGACCCCGGTCGGCTAAAGCTAAAGAACTATTGAAAGTGGGCACATGAAAAAGAAATGCGAGATGAAACATCAAAACGCTGCTAGAGGGAATTGAAAACAGAAAGAAGAATTAGTAAGAGAAGTAAGATATTTACTGTGAATGTTTATGTCTTTGATTCTTAAACGTTTGATGTGCGTTTGGTATTGAATTGAGTCTTTACTTTGGTAGGTCTTGTCTTCGCTGTGAACTGCAAGCACCAGGCTTGCTTTCACTCTCTACATGCCAACTTTAGCAACTGCTGGTTGAATGAATCATCGATAGAGGGCGTGACAAATAGCAAAAGCAGATAAGAGATAAATATGCTGCTAGAGGCAATCGAAGTAGCAAGGAGAATAAGTGGAAGAAATAAGAAATTCTTTTTGAATGTTTATGTTTGTGATTGTTACAGTTTTGGTACATCTTTACTTTTCTGTTGAGTTTTTTCTATGCTAGAACTTGTTTCCACTGTGAAACGTAAGCACCAGGAGCATTTTGCTTCCTGCATGTCAGCTTTTATAATACTTTTTAAATGAACTATCGAAAGTGAGCACATGAAATAGAAATGGGAGATGAAACATCAAAACGTTGCAAGAGGGAATTGAAAACAGAAAGAAGAATTAGTAAGAGAAGTGAGATATTTACTGTGAATGTTCATGTCTTTGATTCTCAAACGTTTGATGTGCGTTTGCTATTGAATTGAGTCTTCACTTTGGTAGGTCTTGTCTTCGCTGTGAACTGCAACTTTAGCAAATGCTGGTTGAATGAATTATCGATAGAGGGCATGACAAATAGCAATAAGCATGACAAATAGCAGAGAAGAGAAAAAGATGCTGCTAGAGGCAATCGAAGAAGCAAGGAGAATGAGTTGGAGATATAAGATATTCTTTTTGAATGTTTATGTTTGTGATTGTTACAGTTTTGGTACGTCTTTACTTTTATGTTGAGTTGTTTCTATGCTAAGTCTTGTTTCCACTGTAAAACGTAAGCACCGGGAGTAATTTGCTCCCTACATGTCAGCTTTTATAATACTTTTTAAATGAACTATCGAAAGTGGGCACATGAAAAAGAAATGCGAGATGAAACATCAAAACGCTGCTAGAGGGAATTGAAAACAGAAAGAAGAATTAGTAAGAGAAGTGATATATTTACTGTGAATGTTTATGTCTTTGATTCTTAAACGATTGATGTGCGTTTGGTATTGAATTGAGTCTTTACTTTGGTAGGTCTTGTCTTCGCTGTGAACTGCAAGCACCAGGCTTGCTTTCACTCTCTACATGCCAACTTTAGCAACTGCTGGTTGAATGAATCATCGATAGAGGGCATAGCAAATAGCAAAAGCAGATAAGAGATAAATATGCTGCTAGAGGCAATCGAAGTAGCAAGGAGAATAAGTGGAAGAAATAAGATATTCTTTTTGAATGTTTATATTTGTGATTGTTACAGTTTTGGTACGTCTTTAATTTTCTGTTGAGTTTTTTCTATCCTAGAACTTGCTTTTATTGTAAAACGTAAGCATCGGGAGTGATTTCCTCCCTACGTGTCAGCTTTTATAATACTTTTTAAATGAACTATCGAAAGTGAGCACATGAAATAGAAATGGGAGATGAAACATCAAAACGTTGCTAGAGGGAATTGAAAACAGAAAGAAGAATTAGTAAGAGAAGTGATATATTTACTGTGAATGTTTATGTCTTTGATTCTTAAACGTTTGATGTGCGTTTGATATTGAATTGAGTCTTCACTTTGGTAGGTCTTGTCTTCGCTGTGAACTGCAACTTTAGCAAATGCTGGTTGAATGAATCATCGATAGAGGGCATGACAAATAGCCAAAGCAGGTAAGAGAAAAAGATGCTGCTAGAGGCAATCGAAGAAGCATGGAGAATGAGTTGGAGATATAAGATATTCTTTTTGAATGTTTATGTTTGTGATTGTTGCAGTTTTGCTACGTCTTTACTTTTCTGTTGAGTTTTTTCTATGCTAGGACTTGTTTCCACTGTAAAACGTAAGCACCGGGAGTGATTTGCTCCCTACATGTAAGCTTTTATAATACTTTTTAAATGAACTATCGAAAGTGGGCATATGAAAAAGAAATGCGAGATGAAACATCAAAACGCTGCTAGAGGGAATTGTAAACAGAAAGAAGAATTAGTAAGAGAAGTAAGATATTTACTTTGAATGTTTCAGTAGCGTCCAGCACTCGATCGCGATCGGACGTGTTTCGAGAAGCAGAGTACTCATACGAAGAGAAGAAATAAAAAGTGGTAAAAGTTATCGTGCGCTCTCTCTAACATACGCCCTGCAATGGGCCGAACCAGAGGTTCAGGAGGGAAGAGGGGAGCCTCACTCCCGTTAAAAGCATTCCAAAAACTGGTGGTAGTTGTGGCGAGTAATAGTATATGTGACTTGCACAAGAAAATAATTAAAGCCGGTGTGGTGAACTACACAACTTCTTTTTCAAAAAATGGAATCATAGTGCGTACGAAAAATACAATTAACTTTAAAAAGGTAGTGAATCAACTAAAAAGTGAAAATTTTATCTTCCACACGTATCACTTAGAGGAAGACAAAACTGTGAAGATTGTATTATCCGGTCTAGTAGACATGACCAAGGAAGATGTAGCGGAAATTCTAAGTGCAGAAAACGTGAATCCGGTTGAGATAAAAAAAACTTTCTATCTCAAACAAAAAATATAGTGAGCAAGCTACGTACTTGCTACATTTCCCAAAGGGAAGCGTAGACATTAAAGTGCTGCGCATGATCAAAGCGCTTGATCACCAAGTGGTTTCCTGGCGATATTATTCAAATAAATCGCAAAAAATGCAATGCAAAAACTGCCAAGGACTTGGCCACGGAGCAGCAAACTGTCATCGTCCGGCAAGATGTATAAAATGTGCGGACAATCACCTTTCGTCCAATTGCCCGGTAGCGAAACAATCGGCTGACGGTATAATTCCAACACACAAGCTAAAGTGTGCTAACTGTGGCGGCAACCATACCGGAAACTTTTCTGGCTGCGAGTACCTCAGTAATCGTGCTCAAGCAAAAAAGGAAAAAAAGAAGAAACCTAACAAGCAGATCTCACTCTCGAACGAAGACTTCCCGTTCACGCTACTCCATGCCCAGCCCCCCCCCCCCCCCCCCCCCCCGCTCAATAACAAAAGAGACACAAATCCATTCCGCAATCGAGAGCAACAGCCTCCCACTTTTGCAAATGTTTGTTCGAGCGAGCCAAACAAGCTGTTATCAGCGGACGAACTGATACCAATTATTAGGGATACTTTTTCATGTCTTAAAAACTGTTCAACCAAAGAAGAACAAGTAATGGTTATCTTTAAAATTGTTCAAAAATATTGCTATCCGTGATGGCTACAGCCGAAGGAATTATTATTTCATACTGGAATGCAAACAGCATTGTCAACAAAAAATATGAATTGTCTAACTATCTAAACAATCATAACATTGATATCATGGCAGTATGTGAAACTTTTTTAAAGCCAGGTGTGAGATTTTCAATCCCCGGATACACGATTCATAGATTAGATCGATCTACTGGACCAAAAGGTGGTCTAATGATCATAATAAAAAACAATATTCAATTTAAAATTCTTCCCGCCTTCAAATTGAAAACAATTGAAGCAATAGGAATTGAAATAATTGCTAGTAATAAACCAGTTTCCATTATTACCGCCTACCACCCCGGGTCAAATACGGACGTTCGGAATTTTATAAGCGATATACGTTACCTCACTAAGCTGCGCACTAGTTTTTTCATCTGTGGCGACTTCTGTGCACGCCACAGAATGTGGAACTGTATATCATCAAACCAAGCTGGTAAATCCCTCTTTGAAGAAATGCAAAAAGGACAATTTTCCATATATTATCCGGATTCCCCTACATATTTTCCTGTAGACGCAAACCGTAACGCGTCAACGATTGATATTATCCTCTCCAATAATCAATTGGATACCGGAAACCCAGAAACACTGACAGAGCTCACCTCTGATCACTTACCAGTTATCCTAAACATTAAAAACTCTCCGGTTAATCAAAAACCAATCAACCAGATATGGGACTACAACAGCACAAACTGGAACATTTTTAAAACAAGTCTAAATAATGCTATAAACACATCGGATTTGGACCTCAGCCAAATAAATCATCCATCACAAATTAAAGAAATGGTATCCAAGTTAACATCAGCAATAATAGAAGCTCAGGACAGAGCTGTTCCCCGAATAACACCAGGGAAATATAACATCATAATTACAGAGGAGATAACATCGTTGATAAAAGTGCGGAACGTCTATAGGAAGAAATGGCAAAGGAACAGGCGCAACCCAGAATTCAAGTACATTTTTGACTGGCTTAAAGTAGTTATTGATGAAAAGCTAAACGTAAGCCTACGTAATACGGCTTGGTCTAAAAATCTAACAAGCATGAACGATTCTCAAAATAATGGCACCAATAAAATGTGGAAATTTGTTAAAATACTAAAGAATCAACCTACAAAAATACAAGCCTTGAAAGAGAATGGTAAATTACTACTCTCCCCACAAGAAAAATGCGAAGCTATTAAAACCCATTTTCAAAATGCTCATAAAATTACATATCATGCGCCAAGCCAAATGGATTACAATGTAAATGCAACACTTACCAGTTATTTTCAAGCAAACTCAAATCCAAATATTCTACCATCCGAGCTTATTAAACCATCAGATATACACAAAGTAATTAAAAAGATAAAGATGAAAAAATCAACCGGGTTCGATAACGTGAGTAATAAAATAATCAAAAGCCTAACCAACAAAGCCATAGTCTACTTAAACTTAATTTTCAATAGTGCGCTTAAAATAGGATATTTCCCAGAGAAATGGAAATTTGCTAAAGTTGTTCCGATTCCCAAACACGGGAAAGATCTTAGCCAGGCCTCAAACTACAGGCCTATAAGCCTATTAGGCTCTCTGGGAAAAATCTTCGAAAAAATTATAACCTTCAAACTTAGGCAACATGCGGAGAGACATAATAATATACCAGAAGTCCAATTTGGATTCCAGCCCGGAATGTCCACTACTCACCAGTTAAACAGACTAAAAAATTTCATTAACACAAACTCAATAACAAAAAAATCTACAGGACTCGTTACGCTAGATTCCGAAAAGGCGTTTGACACGGTCTGGCATGATGGTCTAATTTACAAACTTATTAAGTGGAAATTCCCAAACATCCTTATTCACATTGTGCAAAGCTTCATCAAAGACAGACAGAATATTGTATTCATAAATGGTTGTAAATCTCACACCTACGTTCCTTGCGCAGGTGTCCCGCAAGGGAGCGTTATATCTCCATTATTGTTTAATTTATTTACGTCAGATATACCTAAAATGCAAGGTTGCAAACAATACAATTACGCTGATGACGTTGCGATCGCAGCGTCTGGAAAGAGAGCAAATACTATCATCAAAAGACTCAATACTGCCTTGAAATCCTTTTCAAATTATTGTGACAAATGGAAGCTCAAAGTAAATGGTAGCAAATCGGTAGCAATATTTTTCACAAGGTTCACATGTCAACATAAAATTACAAATAACGAACTTAAATTCGGGGACTCTAACATTCCTTGGAAAAACAAAGTTAAATATCTCGGACTAACGTTTGACAAAAGATTAACATTCAAAATCCACATCGAAAATACTAGCATAAGGTGTGAAAAAGTCTTCAGAAGTTTGTACAGTTTCATTAATAGAAAATCAAAATTTAATCCAAAAAATAAAATACTGCTGTACACTGCATGTGTCCGGCCTATTATAGCATATGCAGCGCCATGCATTGAACTCAATATTAAGAACTCACAAAATGAAACTACAAAGAATTCAAAATAAATTTCTGAAGACTATATTGAACGTCCCACCCTGGTACAGAACTGCTACACTACATAGAGTATGTAATTTAGTTACTATTGAAGAATTCATGTCAAAGTTAAGCAATAGCTATTCCTCTAGATGTTCATATAACACAAACGATCTTATTAACGAATTTGCGCCGGTATGATCGATTGCCTACAATTCGGAAATACTCCTCCTTTTGTGTAGCCACTATAGAGTAAGGTTAGGTTAGGTTAGATGTATAATAGATTAGATTGTGAGGTAACAAAATGATTTTTTTTTTTTGCCTGTTATGGGTTTTATCAAAATTTCCCACGACACTCCAGTATTCAATCTTACTTCAAGTAAATATTAATCAATAGCCAATTTACCAATTCAATTAGCAGCAATGAGGAAAGGTGTAACCGAACCCATTAAACAAGCAAATAATATTGTAAACTTCCTTTGTAAGACTATAGAATTTGTGATAAAATAAAACTACTGCTACTACTACTACTACTACTACTACTACTGTGAATGTTTATGTCTTTGATTCTTAAAGGTTTGATGTGCGTTTGGTATTGAATTGAGTCTTCACTTTGGTAGGTCTTGTCTTCGCTGTGAACTGCAAGCACTAGGCTTGCTTTCACTCTCTACATGTCAACTTTAGCAAATGCTGGTTGAATGAATCATCGATAGAGAGCATAACAAATAGCAAAAGCAGATAAGAGATAAATATGCTGCAAGAGGCAATCGATGTAGCACGGAGAATGAGTTGGAGATATAAGATATTCTTTTTGAATGTTTATATTTGTGATTGTTACAGTTTTGGTACGTCTTGACTTTTCTGTTGAGTTTTTTCTATCCAAGGATTTGATTCCACTGTAAAACGTAAGCACCGGGAGTAATTTGCTCCCTACATGTCGGCTTTTATAATACTTTTTAAATGATCTATCGAAAGTGAGCACATGAAATAGAAATGGGAGATGAAACATCAAAACGTTGCTAGAGGGAATTGAAAACAGAAAGAATAATTAGTAAGAGAAGTGAGATATTTACTGTGAATGTTTATGTCTTTGATTCTTAAACGTTTGATGTGCGTTTGGTATTGAATTGAGTCTTCACTTTGGTAGGTCTTATCTTCACTGTGAACTGCAAGCACCAGGCTTGCTTTCACTCTCTACATGTCAACTTTAGCAAATGCTGGTTGAATGAATCATCGATAGAGGGCATGACAAATAGCAAAACCAGATAAGCGATAAATATGCTGTTAGAGGCAATCGAAGTAGCTCGGAGAATGAGTTGGAGATATAAGATATTCTTTTTGAATGTTTAAATTTGTGATTGTTACAGTTTTGGGTACGTCTTTTCTTTTTTGTTGAGTTTTTTATAGGCTAGGACTTGTTTTCACTGTAAAACGTAAGCACCAGGAGCGTTTTGCTTCCTACATGTCAGCTTTTATAATATTTTTTGAATGATTATCGAAAGTGAGCACATGAAATAGAAATGGGAGATGAAACATCAAAACGTTGCTAGAGGGAATTGAAAACAGAAAGAAGAATTAGTAAGAGAAGTAAGACATTAACTGAGAATGTTTATGTCTTTGATTCTCAAACGTTTGATGTGCGTTTGCTATTGAATTGAGTCTTCACTTTGGTAGGTCTTGTCTTCGCTGTGAACTGCAAGCAGCAGGCTTGCTTTCACTCTCTACATGTCAACTTTAGCAAACGCTGGTTGAATGAATCATCGATAGAGGGCATAGCCAATAGCAAAAGCAGATAAGAGATAAATATGCTGCTAGAGGCAATCGAAGTAGCAAGGAGAATGAGTTGGAGATATTTAAGGTATTCTTTTTGAATGTTTATATTTGTGATTGTTACAGTTTTGGTACGTCTTTACTTTTCTGTTGAGTTTTTTCTATCCAAGGATTTGTTTCCACTGTAAAACGTAAGCACCGGGAGTGATTTGCTCCCTACATGTCAGCTTTTATAATACTTTTTAAATGAACTATCGAAAGTGGGCACATGAAATAGAAATGGGAGATGAAACATCAAAACGTTGCAAGAGGGAATTGAAAACAGAAAGAAGAATTAGTAAGAGAAGTAAGATATTTACTGTGAATGTTTATGTCTTTGATTCTCAAACGTTTGATGTGCGTTTGGTATTGAATTGAGTCTTCACTTTGGTAGGTCTTGTCTTCGCTGTGAACTGCAAGCACCAGGCTTGCTTTCACTCTCTACTTGTCAACTTTAGCAAATGCTGGTTGAATGAATCATCGATAGAGGGCATGACAAATAGCAAAACCAGATAAGAGATAAATATGCTGCTAGAGGCAATCGAAGTAGCAAGGAGAATGAGTTGGAGATATTTAAGGTATTCTTTTTGAATGTTTATATTTGTGATTGTTACAGTTTTGGAACGTTTTTAATTTTCTGTTGAGTTTTTTCTATTTTAGAACTAGCTTTCATAGTAAAACGTAAGCACTGGGAGTGATTTGCTCCCTACATGTCAGCTTTTATAATACTTTTTAAATGAACTATCGAAAGTGAGCACATGAAACAGAAATGGGAGACGGAACATCAAAACGTTGCTAGAGGGAATTGAAAACAGAAAGAAGAATTAGTAAGAGAAGTAAGATATTTACTGAGAATGTTTATGTCTTTGATTCTTAAACGTTTGATGTGCGTTTGGTATTGAATTGAGTCTTCACTTTGGTAGGTCTTGTCTTCGCTGTGAACTGCAAGCAGCAGGCTTGCTTTCACTCTCTACATGTCAACTTTAGCAAATGCTGGTTGAATGAATCATCGATAGAGGGAATGACAAATAGCAAAAGCAGATAAGAGATAAATATGCTGCTAGAGGCAATCGAAGTAGCAAGTAGAATAAGTAGGTGAAATAAGATATTCTTTTTGAATGTTTATATTTGTGATTGTTACAGTTTTGGAAGGTCTTTAATTTTCTGTTGAGTTTTTTCTATTCTAGAACTAGCTTTCATAGTAAAACGTAAGCACTGGGAGTGATTTGCTCCCTACATGTCAGCTTTTATAATACTTTTTAAATGAACTATCGAAAGTGAGCACATGAAATAGAAATGGGAGATGAAACATCAAAACGTTGCTAGAGGGAATTGAAAACAGAAAGAAGAATTAGTAAGAGAAGTAAGAAATTTACTGTGAATGTTTATGTCTTTGACTCTTAAACGTTTGATGTGCGTTTGGTATTGAATTGAGTCTTCACTTTGGTAGGTCTTGTCTTCACTGTGAACTGCAAGCACCAGGCTTGCTTTCACTCTCTACATGTCAACTTTAGCAAATGCTGGTTGAATGAATCATCGATAGAGGGCATAGCAAATAACAAAAGCAAATAAGAGATGAATATGCTGCTAGAGGCAATCGAAGAAGCAAGGAGAATGAGTTGGAGATATAAGATATTCTTTTTGAATGTTTATATTTGTGATTGTTACAGTTTTGGAACGTCTTTACTTTTCTGTTGAATTTTTTCTATCCAAGGAATTGTTTCCATTGTAAAACGTAAGCACCGGGAGTGATTTGCTCCCTACATGTCGGCTTTTATAATACTTTTTAAATGAACTATCGAAAGTGAGCACATGAAATAGAAATGGGAGATGAAACATCAAAACGTTGCTAGAGGGAATTGAAAACAGAAAGAAGAATTAGTAAGAGAAGTAAGATATTTACTGAGAATGTTTATGTCTTTTATTCTTAAACGTTTGATGTGCGTTTGGTATTGAATTGAGTCTTCACTTTAGTCGGTCTTGTCTTCGCTGTGAACTGCAAGCACCAGGCTTGCTTTCACTCTCTACATGTCAACTTTAGCAAATGCTGGTTGAATGAATCATCGAAAGAGGGCATGACAAATAGCAAAAGCAGATAACCGATAAATATGCTGCTAGAGGCAATGGAAGTAGCACGGAGAATGAGTTGGAGATATAAGATATTCTTTTTGAATGTTTATATTTGTGATTGTTACAGTTTTGGTACGTCTTTACTTTTTTTTTGAGTTTTTTCTAAGCTTGGACTTGTTTTCACTGTAAAACGTAAGCACCAGGAACGTTTTGCTTACTACATGTCAGCTTTTATAATATTTTTTGAATGATTATCGAAAGTGAGCACATGAAATAGAAATGGGAGATGAAACATCAAAACGTTGCTAGAGGGAATTGAAAACAGAAAGAAGAATGAGTAAGAGAAGAGAGATATTTACTATGAATGTTTATGTCTTTGATTCTCAAACGTTTAATGTGCGTTTGGTATTGAATTGAGTCTTCACTTTGGTAGGTATTGTCTTCGCTGTGAACTGCAAGCACCAGGCTTGCTTTCACTCTCTACATGTCAACTTTAGCAAATGCTGGTTGAATGAATCATCGATAGAGGGCGTGACAAATAGCAAAAGCAGATAAGCGACAAATATGCTGCTAAAGGCTATCGAAGTAGCAAGGAGAATGAGTTGAAGGTATAAGACATTCTTTTTGAATGTTTATATTTGTGATTGTTACAGTTTTGGTACGTCTTTACTTTTCTGTTGAGTTTTTTCTTTCCTAGAACTAGCTTTCATTGTAAAACGTAAGAACTGGGAGTGATTTGCTCCTTACATGTCAGCTTTTGTAATACTTTTTAAATGAACTATCGAAAGTGAGCACATGAAATAGAAATGGGAAATGAAACATCAAAACGTTGCTAGAGGGAATTGAAAACAGAAAGAAGAATTAGTAAGAGAAGTAAGATATTTACTGAGAATGTTTATGTCTTTGATTCTCAAACGTTTAATGTGCTTTGGTATTGAATTGAGTCTTCAATTTGGTAGGTCTTGTCTTCGCTGTGAACTGCAAGCACCAGGCTTGCTTTCACTCTCCACATGTCAACTTTAGCAAATGCTGGTTGAATGAATCATCGATAGAGGGCGTGACAAATAGCAAAAGCAGATAAGCGACAAATATGCTGCTAGAGGCAATCGAAGTAGCTAGTAGAATAAGTAGGTGAAATAAGATATTCTTTTTGAAGGTTTAAATTTGTGATTGTTACAGTTTTGGTACGTCTTTAATTTTCTGTTGCGTTTTTTCTATTCTAGAACTAGCTTTCATTGTAAAACGTAAGCACTGGGAGTGATTTGCTCCCTACAAGTCAGCTTTTATAATACTTTTTAAATTAACTATCGAAAGCGAGTATATGAAATAGAAAAAGGAGATGAAACATCAAAACGTTGCTAGAGGGAATTGAAAACAGAAAGAAGAATTAGTAAGAGAAGTAAGACATTAACTGAGAATGTTTATGTCTTTGATACTTAAACGTTTGATGTGCGTTTGGTATTGAATTGAGTCTTCACTTTGGTAGGTCTTGTCTTCGCAGTGAACTGCAAGCACCAGGCTTGCTTTCACTCTCTACATGTCAACTTTAGCAAATGCTGGTTGAATGAATCATCGATAGAGGGCATGACAAATAGCAAAACCAGATAAGAGATAAATATGCTGCTAGAGGCAATCGAAGAAGCAAGGAGAATGAGTTGGAGATATAAGATATTCTTTTTGAATGTTTATATTTGTGATTGTTACAGTTTTGGGTACCTCTTTACTTTTCGGTTGAGTTTTTTCTATCCAAGGAATTGTTTCCACTGTAAAACGTAAGCACCGGGAGTGATTTGCTCCCTACATGTCAGCTTTTATAATACTTTTTAAATGAACTATCGAAAGTGAGCACATGAAATAGAAATGGGAGATGAAACATCAAAACGTTGCTAGAGGGAATTGAAAACAGAAAGAAGAATTAGTAAGAGAAGTGAGATATTTATTGTGAATGTTTATGTCTTTGATTCTTAAACGTTTGATGTGCGTTTCATATTGAATTGAGTCTTCACTTTGGTAGGTCTTGTCTTCGCTGTGAACTGCAACTTTAGCAAATGCTGATTGAATGAATCATCGATAGAGGGCGCGACAAATAGGACAAGCAGTTAAGAGATAAATATGCTGCTAGAGGCAATCGAAGTAGCAAGGAGAATAAGTAGGAGAAATAAGATATTCTTTTTGAATGTTTATATTTGTGATTGTTACAGTTTTGGTACGTCTTTACTTTTCTGTTGAGCACAAATAGCACAAGCAGATATGAGATAAATATGCTGCTAGAGGCAATCGAAGTAGCAAGGAGAATAAGTAGGAGAAATAAGATTTTCTTTTTGAATGTTTATATTTGTGATTGTTACAGTTTTGGTACGTCTTTACTTTTCTGTTGAGTTTTTTCGATCCTAGAACTAGCTTTCATTGTAAAACGTAAGAACTGGGAGTGATTTGCTCCCTACATGTCAGCTTTTATAATACTTTTTGAATGAACTATCGAAAGTGGGCACATGAAATAGAAATGGGAGATGAAAAATCAAAACGTTGCTAGAGGGAATTGAAAACAGAAAGAAGAATTAGTAAGAGAAGTAAGACATTAACTGAGAATGTATATGTCTTTGATTCTTAAACGTTTGATGTGCGTTTGGTATTGAATTGAGTCTTCACTTTGGTAGGTCTTGTCTTCGCTGTGAACTGCAACTTTAGCAAATGCTGGTTGAATGAATCATCGATAGAGGGCATAACAAATAGCAAAAGCAGATAAGCGATAAATATGCTGCTAGAGGCAATCGAAATAGCAAGGAGAATAAGTAGGAGAAATAAGATATTCTTTTTGAATGTTTATATTTGTGATTGTTACAGTTTTGGTACGTCTTTAATTTTCTGTTGAGTTTTTTCTATCCTAGAACTAGCTTTCATTGTAAAACGTAAGAACTGGGAGTGATTTGCTCCCTACATGTCAGCTTTTATAATACTTTTTAAATGAACTATCGAAAGCGAGTACATGAAATAGAAAAAGAAGATGAAACATCAAAACGTTGCTAGAGGGAATTGAAAACAGAAAGAAGAATTAGTAAGAGAAGTCAGATATTTACTGAGAATGTTTATGTCTTTGATTCTCAAACGTTTGATGTGCGTTTGGTATTGAATTGAGTCTTCACTTTGGTAGGTCTTGTCTTCGCTGTGAACTGCAAGCACCAGGCTTGCTTTCACTCTCTACATGTCAACTTTAGCAAATGCTGGTTGAATGAATCATCGATAGAGGGCATGACAAATAGCAAAACCAGATAAGAGATAAATATGCTGCTAGAGGCAATCGAAGTAGCAAGGAGAAAGAGTTGGCGATATTTAAGGTATTCTTTTTGAATGTTTATATTTGTGATTGTTACAGTTGTGGTACGTCTTTACTTTTCGGTTGAGTTTTTTCTATCCAAGGATTTGTTTCCACTGTAAAACGTAAGCACCGGGGATGATTTACTCCCTACATGTCAGCTTTTATAATACTTTTTAAATGAACTATCGAAAGTGAGCACATGAAATAGAAATGGGAGATGAAACATCAAAACGTTGCTAGAGGGAATTGAAAACAGAAAGAAGAATTAGTAAGAGATGTCAGATATTTACTGTGAATGTTTATGTGTTTGATTCTCAAACGTTTGATGTGCGTTTGGTATTGAATTGAGTCTTCACTTTGGTAGGCTTGTCTTCGCTGTGAACTGCAAGCACCAGGCTTGCTTTCACTCTCTACATGTCAACTTTCGGAAATGCTGGTTGAATGAATCATCGATAGAGGGCATGACAAATAGCAAAAGCAGATAAGCGATAAAAATGCTGCTAGAGGCAATCGAAGTAGTAAGGAGAATAAGTAGGAGAAATAAGATATTCTTTTTGAATGTTTATATTTGTGATTGTTACAGTTTTGGTACGTCTTTAATTTTCTGTTGAGTTTTTTCTATCTTAGAACTAGCTTTCATAGTAAAACGTAAGCACTGGGAGTGATTTGCTCCCTACATGTCAGCTTTTATACTATTTTTTAAATTAACTATCGAAAGCGAGTACATGAAATAGAAAAAGGAGATGAAACATCATAACGTTGCTAGAGGCAATTAAGAACAGAAAGAAGAATTAGTAAGAGAAGTCAGATATTTACTGAGAATGTTTATGTCTTTGATTCTCAAACGTTTGATGTGCGTTTGGTATTGAATTGAGTCTTCACTTTGGTAGGTCTTGTCTTCACTGTGAACTGCAAGCACCAGACTTGCTTTCACTCTCTACATGTCAACTTTAGCAAATGCTGGTTGAATGAATCATCGATAGAGGGCATGACAAATAGCAAAACCAGATCAGAGATAAATATGCTGCTAGAGGCAATCGAAGTAGCAAGGAGAATGAGTTGGCGATATGTAAGGTATTCTTTTTGAATGTTTATATTTGTGATTGTTACAGTTGTGGTACGTCTTTACTTTTCGGTTGAGTTTTTTCCATCCAAGGATTTGTTTCCACTGTAAAACGTAAGCACCGGGGATGATTTACTCCCTACATGTCAGCTTTTATAATACTTTTTAAATAAACTATCGAAAGTGGGCACATGAAATAGAAATGGGAGATGAAACATCAAAACGTTGCTAGAGGGAATTGAAAACAGAAAGAAGAATTAGTAAGAGAAGTAAGATAACTACTGAGAATGTTTATGTGTTTGATTCTCAAATGTTTGATGTGCGTTTGGTATTGAATTGAGTCTTCACTTTGGTAGGTATTGTCTTCGCTGTGAACTGCAAGCACCAGGCTTGCTTTCACTCTCTACATGTCAACTTTAGCAAATGCTGGTTGAATGAATCATCGATAGAGGGCGTGACAAATAGCAAAAGCAGATAAGCGACAAATATGCTGCTAAAGGCTATCGAAGTAGCAAGGAGAATGAGTTGAAGGTATAAGACATTCTTTTTGAATGTTTATATTTGTGATTGTTACAGTTTTGGTACGTCTTTACTTTTCTGTTGAGTTTTTTCTTTCCTAGAACTAGCTTTCATTGTAAAACGTAAGAACTGGGAGTGATTTGCTCCTTACATGTCAGCTTTTGTAATACTTTTTAAATGAACTATCGAAAGTGAGCACATGAAATAGAAATGGGAAATGAAACATCAAATGTTGCTAGAGGGAATTGAAAACAGAAAGAAGAATTAGTAAGAGAAGTAAGATATTTACTGAGAATGTTTATGTCTTTGATTCTCAAACGTTTAATGTGCTTTTGGTATTGAATTGAGTCTTCAATTTGGTAGGTCTTGTCTTCGCTGTGAACTGCAAGCACCAGGCTTGCTTTCACTCTCCACATGTCAACTTTAGCAAATGCTGGTTGAATGAATCATCGATAGAGGGCGTGACAAATAGCAAAAGCAGATAAGCGACAAATATGCTGCTAGAGGCAATCGAAGTAGCTAGTAGAATAAGTAGGTGAAATAAGATATTCTTTTTGAAGGTTTAAATTTGTGATTGTTACAGTTTTGGTACGTCTTTAATTTTCTGTTGCGTTTTTTCTATTCTAGAACTAGCTTTCATTGTAAAACGTAAGCACTGGGAGTGATTTGCTCCCTACAAGTCAGCTTTTATAATACTTTTTAAATTAACTATCGAAAGCGAGTATATGAAATAGAAAAAGGAGATGAAACATCAAAACGTTGCTAGAGGGAATTGAAAACAGAAAGAAGAATTAGTAAGAGAAGTAAGACATTAACTGAGAATGTTTATGTCTTTGATACTTAAACGTTTGATGTGCGTTTGGTATTGAATTGAGTCTTCACTTTGGTAGGTCTTGTCTTCGCAGTGAACTGCAAGCACCAGGCTTGCTTTCACTCTCTACATGTCAACTTTAGCAAATGCTGGTTGAATGAATCATCGATAGAGGGCATGACAAATAGCAAAACCAGATAAGAGATAAATATGCTGCTAGAGGCAATCTAAGAAGCAAGGAGAATGAGTTGGAGATATAAGATATTCTTTTTGAATGTTTATATTTGTGATTGTTACAGTTTTGGGTACCTCTTTACTTTTCGGTTGAGTTTTTTCTATCCAAGGAATTGTTTCCACTGTAAAACGTAAGCACCGGGAGTGATTTGCTCCCTACATGTCAGCTTTTATAATACTTTTTAAATGAACTATCGAAAGTGAGCACATGAAATAGAAATGGGAGATGAAACATCAAAACGTTGCTAGAGGGAATTGAAAACAGAAAGAAGAATTAGTAAGAGAAGTGAGATATTTATTGAGAATGTTTATGTCTTTGATTCTTAAACGTTTGATGTGCGTTTCATATTGAATTGAGTCTTCACTTTGGTAGGTCTTGTCTTCGCTGTGAACTGCAACTTTAGCAAATGCTGATTGAATGAATCATCGATAGAGGGCATGACAAATAGCACAAGCAGATATGAGATAAATATGCTGCTAGAGGCAATCGAAGTAGCAAGGAGAATAAGTAGGAGAAATAAGATATTCTTTTTGAATGTTTATATTTGTGATTGTTACAGTTTTGGTACGTCTTTACTTTTCTGTTGAGCACAAATAGCACAAGCAGATATGAGATAAATATGCTGCTAGAGGCAATCGAAATAGCAAGGAGAATAAGTAGGAGAAATAAGATATTCTTTTTGAATGTTTATATTGGTGATTGTTACAGTTTTGGTACGTCTTTAATTTTCTGTTGAGTTTTTTCTATCCTAGAACTAGCTTTCATTGTAAAACGTAAGAACTGGGAGTGATTTGCTCCCTACATGTCAGCTTTTATAATACTTTTTAAATGAACTATCGAAAGTGGGGACATGAAATAGAAATGGGAGATGAAACATCAAAACGTTGCTAGAGGGAATTGAAAACAGAAAGAAGAATTAGTATGAGAAGTCAGATATTTACTGAGAATGTTTATGTCTTTGATTCTTAAACGTTTGATGTGCGTTTGCTATTGAATTGAGTCTTCACTTTGGTAGGTCTTGTCTTCGCTGTGAACTGCAACTTTAGCAAATGCTGGTTGAATGAATCATCGATAGAGGGCATGACAAATAGCAAAACCAGATAAGAGATAAATATGCTGCTAGAGGCAATCGAAGTAGCAAGGAGAATGAGTAGGAGATATTTAAGGTATTCTTTTTGAATGTTTATATTTGTGATTGTTACAGTTTTGGTACGTCTTTACTTATCTGTTGAGTTTTTTCTATCCTAGGACTAGCTTTCATTGTAAAACGTAAGCACCAGGAGTGATTTGCTTCCTACATGTCAGCATTTATAATATTTTTTAAATTAACTATCGAAAGCGAGTACATTAAATAGAAAAAGGAGATGAAACATCAAAACGTTGCTAGAGGGAATTGAAAACAGAAAGAAGAATTAGTAAGAGAAGTAAGATATTTACTGTGAATGTTTATGTCTTTGATTCTCAAACGTTTGATGTGCGTTTGGTATTGAATTGAGTCTTCACTTTGGTAGGTCTTGTCTTCGCTGTGAACTGCAAGCACCAGGCTTGCTTTCACTCTCTACATGTCAACTTTCGGAAATGCTGGTTGAATGAATCATCGATAGAACTAGCTTTCATTGTAAAACGTAAGAACTGGGAGTGATTTGCTCCCTACATGTCAGCTTTTATAATACTTTTTAAATGAACTATCGAAAGTGGGGACATGAAATAGAAATGGGAGATGAAACATCAAAACGTTTCTAGAGGGAATTGAAAACAGAAAGAAGAATTGGTAAGAGAAGTCAGATATTTACTGAGAATGTTTATGTCTTTGATTCTCAAACGTTTGATGTGCGTTTGGTATTGAATTGAGTCTTCACTTTGGTAGGTCTTGTCTTCGCTGTGAACTGCAAGCACCAGGCTTGCTTTCACTCTCTACATGTCAACTTTTGCAAATGCTGGTTGAATGAATGATCGATAGAGGGCATGACAAATAGCAAAAGCAGATAAGCGATAAAAATGCTGCTAGAGGCAATCGAAGTAGCAAGGAGAATAAGTTGGAGAAATAAGATATTCTTTTTGAATGTTTATATTTGTGATTGTTACAGTTTTGTTACGTCTTTAATTTTCTGTTGAGTTTTTTCTATCTTAGAACTAACTTTCATAGTAAAACGTAAGCACTGGGAGTGATTTGCTCCCTACATGTCAGCTTTTATAATACTTTTTAAATTAACTATCGAAAGCGAGTACATGAAATAGAAAAAGGAGATGAAACATCAAAACGTTGCTAGAGGGAATTGAAAACAGAAAGAAGAATTAGTAAGAGAAGTCAGATATTTACTGAGAATGTTTATGTCTTTGATTCTCAAACGTTTGATGTGCGTTTGGTATTGAATTGAGTCTTCACTTTGGTAGGTCTTGTCTTCGCTGTGAACTGCAAGCACCAGGCTTGCTTTCACTCTCTACATGTCAACTTTAGCAAATGCTGGTTGAATGAATCATCGATAGAGGGCATGACAAATAGCAAAAGCAGATAAGAGATAAATATGCTGCTAGAGGCAATCGAAGTAGCAAGGAGAATGAGTTGGCGATATTTAAGGTATTCTTTTTGAATGTTTATATTTGTGATTGTTACAGTTGTGGTACGTCTTTACTTTTCGGTTGAGTTTTTTCTATCCAAGGATTTGTTTCCACTGTAAAACGTAAGCACCGGGAATGATTTACTCCCTACATGTCAGCTTTTATAATACTTTTCAAATGAACTATCGAAAGTGGGCACATGAAATAGAAATGGGAGATGAAACATCAAAACGTTGCTAGAGGGAATTGAAAACAAAAAGAAGAATTAGTAAGAGAAGTAATATAACTTCTGAGAATGTTTATGTCTTTGATTCTCAAATGTTTGATGTGCGTTTGCTATTGAATTGAGTCTTCACTTTGGTAGGTCTTGTCTTCGCTGTGAACTGCAACTTTAGCAAATGCTGGTTGAATGAATCATCGATAGAGGGCATGACAAATAGCAAAACCAGATAAGAGATAAATATGCTGCTAGAGGCAATCGAAGTAGCAAGGAGAATGAGTAGGAGATATTTAAGGTATTCTTTTTGAATGTTTATATTTGTGATTGTTACAGTTTTGGTACGTCTTTACTTATCTGTTGAGTTTTTTCTATCCTAGGACTAGCTTTCATTATAAAACGTAAGCACCAGGAGTGATTTGCTTCCTACATGTAAGCATTTATAATATTTTTTAAATTAACTATCGAAAGCGAGTACATGAAATAGAAAATGGAGATGAAACATCAAAACGTTGCTAGAGGGAATTGAAAACAGAAAGAAGAATTAGTAAGAGAAGTGAGATATTTACTGTGAATGTTTATGTCTTTGATTCTTAAACGTTTGATGTGCGTTTGGTATTGAATTGAGTCTTCACTTTGGTAGGTCTTGTCTTCGCTGTGAACTGCAAGCACCAGGCTTGCTTTCACTCTCTACATGTCAACTTTCGGAAATGCTGGTTGAATGAATTATCGATAGAGGGCATGACAAATAGCAAAACCAGATAAGAGATAAATATGCTGCTAGAGGCAATCGAAGTAGCAAGGAGAATGAGTTGGAGATTTAAGATATTCTTTTTGAATGTTTATATTTGTGATTGTTACAGTTTTGGTACGTCTTTAATTTTCTGTTGAGTTTTTTTTATTCTAGAACTAGCTTTCATTGTAAAACGTAAGAACTGGGAGTGATTTGCTCCCTACATGTCAGCTTTTATAATACTTTTTAAATGAACTATCGAAAGTGGGGACATAAAATAGAAATGGGAGATGAAACATCAAAACGTTGCTAGAGGGAATTGAAAACAGAAAGAAGAATTAGTAAGAGAAGTCAGATATTTACTGAGAATGTTTATGTCTTTGATTCTTAATCGTTTGATGTGCGTTTGGTATTGAATTGAGTCTTCACTTTGGTAGGCTTGTCTTCGCTGTGAACTGCAAGCACCAGGCTTGCTTTCACTCTCTACATGTCAACTTTAGCAAATGCTGGTTGAATGAATCATCGATAGAGGGCATTACAAATAGCAAAAGTAAATAAGAGATAAATATGCTGCTAGAGGCAATCGAAGTAGCAAGTAGAATAAGTAGGTGAAATAAGATATTCTTTTTGAATGTTTATATTTGTGATTGTTACAGTTTTGGTACGTCTTTAATTTCCTGTTGAGTTTTTTCTATCCTAGAACTAGCTTTCATTGTAAAACGTAAGAACTGGGAGTGATTTGCTCCCTACATGTCAGCTTTTATAATACTTTTTAAATGAACTATCGAAAGTGGGCACATGAAATAGATATGGGAGATGAAACATCAAAACGTTGCTAGAAGGAATTGAAAACACAAAGAAGAATTAGTAAGAGAAGTAAGATATTTACTGAGAATGTTTATGTCTTTGATTCTCAAACGTTTAATGTGCGTTTGGTATTGAATTGAGTCTTCACTTTGGTAGGTCTTGTCTTCGCTGTGAACTGCAAGCACCAGGCTTGCTTTCACTCTCTACATGTCAACTTTAGCAAATGCTGGATGAATGAATCATCGATAGAGGGCATAGCAAATAGCAAAAGCAGATGAGAGATAAATATGCTGCTAGAGGCAATCGAAGTAGCAAGAAGAATAAGTAGGAGAAATAAGATATTCTTTTTGAATGTTTATATTTGTGATTGTTACAGTTTTGGTACGTCTTTACTTTTCTGTTGAGTTTTTTTTATCCTAGAACTATTTTTCATTGTAAAACGTAAGAACTGGGAGTGATTTGCTCCCTACATGTCAGCTTTTATAATACTTTTTAAATGAACTATCGAAAGTGGGCACATGAAATAGAAATTGGAGATGAAACATCAAAACGTTGCTAGAGGGAATTGAAAACAAAAAGAAGAATTAGTAAGAGAAGTTTATGTCTTTGCTGAGAATGTTTATGTCTTTGATTCTTAAACGTTTGATGTGCGTTTGCTATTGAATTGAGTCTTCACTTTGGTAGGTCTTATCTTCGCTGTGAACTGCAACTTTAGCAAATGCTGGTTGAATGAATCATCGATAGAGGGCATGACAAATAGCAAAACCAGATAAGAGATAAATATGCTGCTAGAGGCAATCGAAGTAGCAAGGAGAATGAGTAGGAGATATTTAAGGTATTCTTTTTGAATGTTTATATTTGTGATTGTTACAGTTTCGGTACGTCTTTACTTATCTGTTGAGTTTTTTCTATCCTAGGACTAGCTTTCATTGTAAAACGTAAGCACCAGGAGTGATTTGCTCCCTACATGTCAGCATTTATAATATTTTTTAAATTAACTATCGAAAGCGAGAACATTAAATAGAAAAAGGAGATGAAACATCAAAACGTTGCTAGAGGGAATTGAAAACAGAAAGAAGAATTAGTAAGAGAAGTAAGATATTTACTGTGAATGTTTATGTCTTTGATTCTCAAACGTTTGATGTGCGTTTGGTATTGAATTGAGTCTTCACTTTGGTAGGTCTTGTCTTCGCTGTGAACTGCAAGCACCAGGCTTGCTTTCACTCTCTACATGTCAACTTTCGGAAATGCTGGTTGAATGAATCATCGATTGAACTAGCTTTCATTGTAAAACGTAAGAACTGGGAGTGATTTGCTCCCTACATGTCAGCTTTTATAATACTTTTTAAATGAACTATCGAAAGTGGGGACATGAAATAGAAATGGGAGATGAAACATCAAAACGTTTCTAGAGGGAATTGAAAACAGAAAGAAGAATTAGTAAGAGAAGTAAGATATTTACTGAGAATGTTTATGTCTTTGATTCTCAAACGTTTGATGTGCGTTTGGTATTGAATTGAGTCTTCACTTTGGTAGGTCTTGTCTTCGCTGTGAACTGCAAGCACCAGGCTTGCTTTCACTCTCTACATGTCAACTTTCGGAAATGCTGGTTGAATGAATCATCGATTGAACTAGCTTTCATTGTAAAACGTAAGAACTGGGAGTGATTTGCTCCCTACATGTCAGCTTTTATAATACTTTTTAAATGAACTATCGAAAGTGGGGACATGAAATAGAAATGGGAGATGAAACATCAAAACGTTTCTAGAGGGAATTGAAAACAGAAAGAAGAATTAGTAAGAGAAGTCAGATATTTACTGAGAATGTTTATGTCTTTGATTCTCAAACGTTTGATGTGCGTTTGGTATTGAATTGAGTCTTCACTTTGGTAGGTCTTGTCTTCGCTGTGAACTGCAAGCACCAGGCTTGCTTTCACTCTCTACATGTCAACTTTTGCAAATGCTGGTTGAATGAATTATCGATAGAGGGCATGACAAATAGCAAAAGCAGATAAGCGATAAAAATGCTGCTAGAGGCAATCGAAGTAGCAAGGAGAATAAGTTGGAGAAATAAGATATTCTTTTTGAATGTTTATATTTGTGATTGTTACAGTTTTGTTACGTCTTTAATTTTCTGTTGAGTTTTTTCTATCTTAGAACTAGCTTTCATAGTAAAACGTAAGCACTGGGAGTGATTTGCTCCCTACATGTCAGCTTTTATACTATTTTTTAAATTAACTATCAAAAGCGAGTACATGAAATAGAAAAAGGAGATGAAACATCAAAACGTTGCTAGAGGGAATTGAAAACAGAAAGAAGAATTAGTAAGAGAAGTCAGATATTTACTGAGAATGTTTATGTCTTTGATTCTCAAACGTTTGATGTGCGTTTGGTATTGAATTGAGTCTTCACTTTGGTAGGTCTTGTCTTCGCTGTGAACTGCAAGCACCAGGCTTGCTTTCACTCTCTACATGTCAACTTTAGCAAATGCTGGTTGAATGAATCATCGATAGAGGGCATGACAAATAGCAAAAGCAGATAAGAGATAAATATGCTGCTAGAGGCAATCGAAGTAGCAAGGAGAATGAGTTGGCGATATTTAAGGTATTCTTTTTGAATGTTTATATTTGTGATTGTTACAGTTGTGGTACGTCTTTACTTTTCGGTTGAGTTTTTTCTATCCAAGGATTTGTTTCCACTGTAAAACGTAAGCACCGGGAATGATTTACTCCCTACATGTCAGCTTTTATAATACTTTTCAAATGAACTATCGAAAGTGGGCACATGAAATAGAAATGGGAGATGAAACATCAAAACGTTGCTAGAGGGAATTGAAAACAAAAAGAAGAATTAGTAAGAGAAGTAATATAACTTCTGAGAATGTTTATGTGTTTGATTCTCAAATGTTTGATGTGCGTTTGCTATTGAATTGAGTCTTCACTTTGGTAGGTCTTGTCTTCGCTGTGAACTGCAACTTTAGCAAATGCTGGTTGAATGAATCATCGATAGAGGGCATGACAAATAGCAAAACCAGATAAGAGATAAATATGCTGCTAGAGGCAATCGAAGTAGCAAGGAGAATGAGTAGGAGATATTTAAGGTATTCTTTTTGAATGTTTATATTTGTGATTGTTACAGTTTTGGTACGTCTTTACTTATCTGTTGAGTTTTTTCTATCCTAGGACTAGCTTTCATTGTAAAACGTAAGCACCAGGAGTGATTTGCTTCCTACATGTAAGCATTTATAATATTTTTTAAATTAACTATCGAAAGCGAGTACATGAAATAGAAAATGGAGATGAAACATCAAAACGTTGCTAGAGGGAATTGAAAACAGAAAGAAGAATTAGTAAGAGAAGTGAGATATTTACTGTGAATGTTTATGTCTTTGATTCTTAAACGTTTGATGTGCGTTTGGTATTGAATTGAGTCTTCACTTTGGTAGGTCTTGTCTTCGCTGTGAACTGCAAGCACCAGGCTTGCTTTCACTCTCTACATGTCAACTTTCGGAAATGCTGGTTGAATGAATCATCGATAGAGGGCATGACAAATAGCAAAACCAGATAAGAGATAAATATGCTGCTAGAGGCAATCGAAGTAGCAAGGAGAATGAGTTGGAGATTTAAGATATTCTTTTTGAATGTTTATATTTGTGATTGTTACAGTTTTGGTACGTCTTTAATTTTCTGTTGAGTTTTTTTTATTCTAGAACTAGCTTTCATTGTAAAACGTAAGAACTGGGAGTGATTTGCTCCCTACATGTCAGCTTTTATAATACTTTTTAAATGAACTATCGAAAGTGGGGACATGAAATAGAAATGGGAGATGAAACATCAAAACGTTGCTAGAGGGAATTGAAAACAGAAAGAAGAATTAGTAAGAGAAGTCAGATATTTACTGAGAATGTTTATGTCTTTGATTCTCAAACGTTTGATGTGCGTTTGGTATTGAATTGAGTCTTCACTTTGGTAGGCTTGTCTTCGCTGTGAACAGCAAGCACCAGGCTTGCTTTCACTCTCTACATGTCAACTTTTGCAAATGCTGGTTGAATGAATTATCGATAGAGGGCATGAAAAATAGCAAAAGCAGATAAGCGATAAAAATGCTGCTAGAGGCAATCGAAGGAGCAAGGAGAATAAGTTGGAGAAATAAGATATTCTTTTTGAATGTTTATATTTGTGATTGTTACAGTTTTGTTACGTCTTTAATTTTCTGTTGAGTTTTTTCTATCTTAGAACTAGCTTTCATAGTAAAACGTAAGCACTGGGAGTGATTTGCTCCCTACATGTCAGCTTTTATACTATTTTTTAAATTAACTATCGAAAGCGAGTACATGAAATAGAAAAAGGAGATGAAACATCAAAACGTTGCTAGAGGGAATTGAAAACAGAAAGAAGAATTAGTAAGAGAAGTCAGATATTTACTGAGAATGTTTATGTCTTTGATTCTCAAACGTTTGATGTGCGTTTGGTATTGAATTGAGTCTTCACTTTGGTAGGTCTTGTCTTCACTGTGAACTGCAAGCACCAGACTTGCTTTCACTCTCTACATGTCAACTTTAGCAAATGCTGGTTGAATGAATCATCGATAGAGGGCATGACAAATAGCAAAAGCAGATAAGAGATAAATATGCTGCTAGAGGCAATCGAAGTAGCAAGGAGAATGAGTTGGCGATATTTAAGGTATTCTTTTTGAATGTTTATATTTGTGATTGTTACAGTTGTGGAACGTCTTTACTTTTCGGTTGAGTTTTTTCTATCCAAGGATTTGTTTCCACTGTAAAACGTAAGCACCGGGAATGATTTACTCCCTACATGTCAGCTTTTATAATACTTTTCAAATGAACTATCGAAAGTGGGCACATGAAATAGAAATGGGAGATGAAACATCAAAACGTTGCTAGAGGGAATTGAAAACAAAAAGAAGAATTAGTAAGAGAAGTAAGTTAACTTCTGAGAATGTTTATGTGTTTGATTCTCAAATGTTTGATGTGCGTTTGCTATTGAATTGAGTCTTCACTTTGGTAGGTCTTGTCTTCGCTGTGAACTGCAACTTTAGCAAATGCTGGTTGAATGAATCATCGATAGAGGGCATGACAAATAGCAAAACCAGATAAGAGATAAATATGCTGCTAGAGGCAATCGAAGTAGCAAGGAGAATGAGTTGGAGATTTAAGATATTCTTTTTGAATGTTTATATTTGTGATTGTTACAGTTTTGGTACGTCTTTAATTTTCTGTTGAGTTTTTTTTATTCTAGAACTAGCTTTCATTGTAAAACGTAAGCACTGGGAGTAATTTGCTCCCTACATGTCAGCTTTTATAATACTTTTTAAATGAACTATCGAAAGTGGGGACATGAAATAGAAATGGGAGATGAAACATCAAAACGTTGCTAGAGGGAATTGAAAACAGAAAGAAGAATTAGTAAGAGAAGTCAGATATTTACTGAGAATGTTTATGTCTTTGATTCTTAATCGTTTGATGTGCGTTTGGTATTGAATTGAGTCTTCACTTTGGTAGGCTTGTCTTCGCTGTGAACTGCAAGCACCAGGCTTGCTTTCACTCTCTACATGTCAACTTTAGCAAATGCTGGTTGAATGAATCATCGATAGAGGGCATTACAAATAGCAAAAGTAAATAAGAGATAAATATGCTGCTAGAGGCAATCGAAGTAGCAAGTAGAATAAGTAGGTGAAATAAGATATTCTTTTTGAATGTTTATATTTGTGATTGTTACAGTTTTGGTACGTCTTTAATTTCCTGTTGAGTTTTTTCTATCCTAGAACTAGCTTTCATTGTAAAACGTAAGCACTGGGAGTGATTTGCTCCCTACATGTCAGCTTTTATAACACTTTTTAAATGAACTATCGAAAGTGGGCACATGAAATAGATATGGGAGATGAAACATCAAAACGTTGCTAGAGGGAATTGAAAACAGAAAGAAGAATTAGTAAGAGAAGTAAGATATTTACTGAGAATGTTTATGTCTTTGATTCTCAAACGTTTAATGTGCGTTTGGTATTGAATTGAGTCTTCACTTTGGTAGGTCTTGTCTTCGCTGTGAACTGCAAGCACCAGGCTTGCTTTCACTCTCTACATGTCAACTTTAGCAAATGCTGGATGAATGAATCATCGATAGAGGGCATAGCAAATAGCAAAAGCAGATGAGAGATAAATATGCTGCTAGAGGCAATCGAAGTAGCAAGAAGAATAAGTAGGAGAAATAAGATATTCTTTTTGAATGTTTATATTTGTGATTGTTACAGTTTTGGTACGTCTTTACTTTTCTGTTGAGTTTTTTTTATCCTAGAACTATTTTTCATTGTAAAACGTAAGAACTGGGAGTGATTTGCTTCCTACATGTCAGCTTTTATAATACTTTTTAAATGAACTATCGAAAGTGGGCACATGAAATAGAAATTGGAGATGAAACATCAAAACGTTGCTAGAGGGAATTGAAAACAAAAAGAAGAATTAGTAAGAGAAGTTTATGTCTTTGCTTAGAATGTTTATGTCTTTGATTCTTAAACGTTTGATGTGCGTTTGCTATTGAATTGAGTCTTCACTTTGGTAGGTCTTGTCTTCGCTGTGAACTGCAACTTTAGCAAATGCTGGTTGAATGAATCATCGATAGAGGGCATGACAAATAGCAAAACCAGATCAGAGATAAATATGCTGCTAGAGGCAATCGAAGTAGCAAGGAGAATGAGTTGGCGATATTTAAGGTATTCTTTTTGAATGTTTATATTTGTGATTGTTACAGTTGTGGTACGTCTTTACTTTTCGGTTGAGTTTTTTCCATCCAAGGATTTGTTTCCACTGTAAAACGTAAGCACCGGGGATGATTTACTCCCTACATGTCAGCTTTTATAATACTTTTTAAATAAACTATCGAAAGTGGGCACATGAAATAGAAATGGGAGATGAAACATCAAAACGTTGCTAGAGGGAATTGAAAACAAAAAGAAGAATTAGTAAGAGAAGTAAGATAACTACTGAGAATGTTCATGTGTTTGATTCTCAAATGTTTGATGTGCGTTTGCTATTGAATTGAGTCTTCACTTTGGTAGGTCTTGTCTTCGCTGTGAACTGCAACTTTAGCAAATGCTGGTTGAATGAATCATCGATAGAGGGCATGACAAATAGCAAAACCAGATAAGAGATAAATATGCTGCTAGAGGCAATCGAAGTAGCAAGGAGAATGAGTAGGAGATATTTAAGGTATTCTTTTTGAATGTTTATATTTGTGATTGTTACAGTTTTGGTACGTCTTTACTTATCTGTTGAGTTTTTTCTATCCTAGGACTAGCTTTCATTGTAAAACGTAAGCACCAGGAGTGATTTGCTCCCTACATGTCAGCATTTATAATATTTTTTAAATTAACTATCGAAAGCGAGAACATTAAATAGAAAAAGGAGATGAAACATCAAAACGTTGCTAGAGGGAATTGAAAACAGAAAGAAGAATTAGTAAGAGAAGTAAGATATTTACTGTGAATGTTTATGTCTTTGATTCTCAAACGTTTGATGTGCGTTTGGTATTGAATTGAGTCTTCACTTTGGTAGGTCTTGTCTTCGCTGTGAACTGCAAGCACCAGGCTTGCTTTCACTCTCTACATGTCAACTTTCGGAAATGCTGGTTGAATGAATCATCGATAGAACTAGCTTTCATTGTAAAACGTAAGAACTGGGAGTGATTTGCTCCCTACATGTCAGCTTTTATAATACTTTTTAAATGAACTATCGAAAGTGGGGACATGAAATAGAAATGGGAGATGAAACATCAAAACGTTTCTAGAGGGAATTGAAAACAGAAAGAAGAATTAGTAAGAGAAGTCAGATATTTACTGAGAATGTTTATGTCTTTGATTCTCAAACGTTTGATGTGCGTTTGGTATTGAATTGAGTCTTCACTTTGGTAGGCTTGTCTTCGCTGTGAACTGCAAGCACCAGGCTTGCTTTCACTCTCTACATGTCAACTTTAGCAAATGCTGGTTGAATGAATTATCGATAGAGGGCATGACAAATAGCAAAAGCAGATAAGCGATAAAAATGCTGCTAGAGGCAATCGAAGTAGCAAGGAGAATAAGTTGGAGAAATAAGATATTCTTTTTGAATGTTTATATTTGTGATTGTTACAGTTTTGTTACGTCTTTAATTTTCTGTTGAGTTTTTTCTATCTTAGAACTAGCTTTCATAGTAAAACGTAAGCACTGGGAGTGATTTGCTCCCTACATGTCAGCTTTTATACTATTTTTTAAATTAACTATCGAAAGCGAGTACATGAAATAGAAAAAGGAGATGAAACATCAAAACGTTGCTAGAGGGAATTGAAAACAGAAAGAAGAATTAGTAAGAGAAGTCAGATATTTACTGAGAATGTTTATGTCTTTGATTCTCAAACGTTTGATGTGCGTTTGGTATTGAATTGAGTCTTCACTTTGGTAGGTCTTGTCTTCGCTGTGAACTGCAAGCACCAGGCTTGCTTTCACTCTCTACATGTCAACTTTAGCAAATGCTGGTTGAATGAATCATCGATAGAGGGCATGACAAATAGCAAAAGCAGATAAGAGATAAATATGCTGCTAGAGGCAATCGAAGTAGCAAGGAGAATGAGTTGGCGATATTTAAGGTATTCTTTTTGAATGTTTATATTTGTGATTGTTACAGTTGTGGTACGTCTTTACTTTTCGGTTGAGTTTTTTCTATCCAAGGATTTGTTTCCACTGTAAAACGTAAGCACCGGGAATGATTTACTCCCTACATGTCAGCTTTTATAATACTTTTCTAATGAACTATCGAAAGTGGGCACATGAAATAGAAATGGGAGATGAAACATCAAAACGTTGCTAGAGGGAATTGAAAACAAAGAGAAGAATTAGTAAGAGAAGTAAGTTAACTTCTGAGAATGTTTATGTGTTTGATTCTCAAATGTTTGATGTGCGTTTGCTATTGAATTGAGTCTTCACTTTGGTAGGTCTTGTCTTCGCTGTGAACTGCAACTTTAGCAAATGCTGGTTGAATGAATCATCGATAGAGGGCATGACAAATAGCAAAACCAGATAAGAGATAAATATGCTGCTAGAGGCAATCGAAGTAGCAAGGAGAATGAGTTGGCGATATTTAAGGTATTCTTTTTGAATTTTTATATTTGTGATTGTTACAGTTGTGGTACGTCTTTACTTTTCGGTTGAGTTTTTTCCATCCAAGGATTTGTTTCCACTGTAAAACGTAAGCACCGGGGATGATTTACTCCCTACATGTCAGCTTTTATAATACTTTTTAAATAAACTATCGAAAGTGGGCACATGAAATAGAAATGGGAGATGAAACATCAAAACGTTGCTAGAGGGAATTGAAAACAAAAAGAAGAATTAGTAAGAGAAGTAAGATAACTACTGAGAATGTTCATGTGTTTGATTCTCAAATGTTTGATGTGCGTTTGCTATTGAATTGAGTCTTCACTTTGGTAGGTCTTGTCTTCGCTGTGAACTGCAACTTTAGCAAATGCTGGTTGAATGAATCATCGATAGAGGGCATGACAAATAGCAAAACCAGATAAGAGATAAATATGCTGCTAGAGGCAATCGAAGTAGCAAGGAGATTGAGTAGGAGATATTTAAGGTATTCTTTTTGAATGTTTATATTTGTGATTGTTACAGTTTTGGTACGTCTTTACTTATCTGTTGAGTTTTTTCTATCCTAGGACTAGCTTTCATTGTAAAACGTAAGCACCAGGAGTGATTTGCTTCCTACATGTCAGCATTTATAATATTTTTTAAATTAACTATCGAAAGCGAGAACATTAAATAGAAAAAGGAGATGAAACATCAAAACGTTGCTAGAGGGAATTGAAAACAGAAAGAAGAATTAGTAAGAGAAGTAAGATATTTACTGTGAATGTTTATGTCTTTGATTCTCAAACGTTTGATGTGCGTTTGGTATTGAATTGAGTCTTCACTTTGGTAGGTCTTGTCTTCGCTGTGAACTGCAAGCACCAGGCTTGCTTTCACTCTCTACATGTCAACTTTCGGAAATGCTGGTTGAATGAATCATCGATAGAACTAGCTTTCATTGTAAAACGTAAGAACTGGGAGTGATTTGCTCCCTACATGTCAGCTTTTATAATACTTTTTAAATGAACTATCGAAAGTGGGGACGTGAAATAGAAATGGGAGATGAAACATCAAAACGTTTCTAGAGGGAATTGAAAACAGAAAGAAGAATTAGTAAGAGAAGTCAGATATTTACTGAGAATGTTTATGTCTTTGATTCTCAAACGTTTGATGTGCGTTTGGTATTGAATTGAGTCTTCACTTTGGTAGGCTTGTCTTCGCTGTGAACTGCAAGCACCAGGCTTGCTTTCACTCTCTACATGTCAACTTTTGCAAATGCTGGTTGAATGAATCATCGATAGAGGGCATGAAAAATAGCAAAAGCAGATAAGAGATAAAAATGCTGCTAGAGGCAATCGAAGTAGCAAGGAGAATAAGTTGGAGAAATAAGATATTCTTTTTGAATGTTTATATTTGTGATTGTTACAGTTTTGTTACGTCTTTAATTTTCTGTTGAGTTTTTTCTATCTTAGAACTAGCTTTCATAGTAAAACGTAAGCACTGGGAGTGATTTGCTCCCTACATGTCAGCTTTTATACTATTTTTTAAATTAACTATCGAAAGCGAGTACATGAAATAGAAAAAGGAGATGAAACATCAAAACGTTGCTAGAGGGAATTGAAAACAGAAAGAAGAATTAGTAAGAGAAGTCAGATATTTACTGAGAATGTTTATGTCTTTGATTCTCAAACGTTTGATGTGCGTTTGGTATTGAATTGAGTCTTCACTTTGGTAGGTCTTGTCTTCACTGTGAACTGCAAGCACCAGACTTGCTTTCACTCTCTACATGTCAACTTTAGCAAATGCTGGTTGAATGAATCATCGATAGAGGGCATGACAAATAGCAAAACCAGATAAGAGATAAATATGCTGCTAGAGGCAATCGAAGTAGCAAGGAGAATGAGTTGGCGATATTTAAGGTATTCTTTTTGAATGTTTATATTTGTGATTGTTACAGTTGTGGAACGTCTTTACTTTTCGGTTGAGTTTTTTCTATCCAAGGATTTGTTTCCACTGTAAAACGTAAGCACCGGGAATGATTTACTCCCTACATGTCAGCTTTTATAATACTTTTCAAATGAACTATCGAAAGTGGGCACATGAAATAGAAATGGGAGATGAAACATCAAAACGTTGCTAGAGGGAATTGAAATCAAAAAGAAGAATTAGTAAGAGAAGTAAGTTAACTTCTGAGAATGTTTATGTGTTTGATTCTCAAATGTTTGATGTGCGTTTGCTATTGAATTGAGTCTTCACTTTGGTAGGTCTTGTCTTCGCTGTGAACTGCAACTTTAGCAAATGCTGGTTGAATGAATCATCGATAGAGGGCATGACAAATAGCAAAACCAGATAAGAGATAAATATGCTGCTAGAGGCAATCGAAGTAGCAAGGAGAATGAGTAGGAGATATTTAAGGTATTCTTTTTGAATGTTTGTATTTGTGATTGTTACAGTTTTGGTACGTCTTTACTTATTTTTTTCATCATCATCGGCATCAAGCTTTGCCGCTCTGTCCTGCTCTTGGGTGCCATCTACATCCCTCCTGACCTGAGTGCCCGCTCGGCTACCATCGAGTGTCTCAATGACGGGATCAGCGCTTTAGCTGAGCAACTCGGCCCAAACGACGCAGTCCTCATCGCTGGTGATTTTAATCTGCCGTCTATCACCTGGGGTCCTGACCCTGCCACTCCGCCGTTCTTCCGTCCGATTAGTTTTGCCCAATGCGACGTTGCGTTCATCGATGGAATGAACATAAACGGACTCACGCAACTCTCTGGGATATGTAACGCCAACGGAAGACAACTCAATCTGATCCTGGGCAATTCCCCTGCCACCGAGGTACTTGGCTCCATCTACCATGCTGCTTTGCACCTGCTGCCTGAAGATATGTACCACCCAGCGTTGGAAATGTGCCTAGCGGTTCAACCTTCCTCGTCCGCAAACACCATCCATCCGGCTCCTTCAGTACGATTGCGGGAATTAGACTACCGTAAGCTCGATCGAGCCAAACTCGCCGGCCTTATTTTGGATCACGACTGGAGTTTCCTGGAAGCTGACTACACCGTCGACGACGCGGCTGCTAATTTTACGTCTGTGATCTCGTCTTTCCTATCCTCCTGCTGTCCCGTCCTTCACCCCCCAACCCACCCGTTGTGGTCTGACGGTCACCTCCGTGCTCTTAAGTCTGATTTTAAGCGTGCGCTTCGTGCGTATCATGTCTCCCGTTCCCAGCACCATCTGCGTGTATTCAAGTACGCTGCGTCCGCCTACCGCAGCTATAACCGGGTGCGCCTCAGGACACACGTCCGGCGCATTCAGGGGAGGCTGTACTCCAATCCTCGGTCGTTCTGGCGGTTCGTCAACCAGCGCAGAGGCCACTCCCGTATCGCCTCCACTATGTCCTCGGGCAACCGCTCGGCCTCCTCTCCCCAAGCGATCAGTAACCTGTTTGCTGAACACTTTGCTGGGCTTTTTGTCGACCCAGCACATTCTACAGCGTCCCTCTCGTCTGGAGTGGCGAATGTACCGCGTGACGCAGTCCATGTCGACTCCGTGTGTATTGATGTTCGCTCGGTGATCGCTGCACTTAACAAGCTGGAATGCTCCTACTCCCCCGGTCCCGACGGCATTCCCTCCTCGGTACTGATCCAGGCCAAGGAAGCGTTCGCCCCCGTCCTTGCTCGGCTCTTCTCTCGGTCGATCAGGGATGGGAGCTTTCCCGCCATGTGGGCGTCTGCTTGGCTGGTCCCGGTGCATAAGAGTGGATGTCGTACGTCCACCTCTAACTACCGAGGCATTTCCCTCCTTTGTGCTGTCTCTAAAGTCCTCGAGTCTATTATCCACTCTGCTATCCTTCCTTGTGTTCAACCTATTATCCCATCCACCCAGCATGGTTTCATGCCCAGACGCTCCACCGTTGCTAATCTTATGTCCTTATTGCAAGTCCTGTACCCGTGTCTTGTTTCAGGGGGGCAAGTCGATGTCATCTATACCGACTTTAAGGCGGCATTTGACTGCTTGCCCCACCAGTTACTGTTAGCCAAACTCGAGCGGATGGGTTTTGGGGGGCCACTTCTGCGCTGGCTCCAGTCCTTTCTACAGGATCGGACGTACAGGGTCAGGGTCGAGGGGTCCCTCTCTGATCCGTTCACTGGCTTATCTGGTGTACCTCAGGGGAGCGTCTTGAGTCCCCTCCTTTTCACTCTTTTCATCTCGGATTGCGTCGGCGTTCTCCCTCCCGAGGGCTGCCTGATGTACGCCGACGATGTTAAGTTTTATCTTCCTGTGTCCTCGTCCAACGATCCTCTCTCACTGCAACACTTTGCAGACGCCTTCTCGGCTTGGTGTACCGTCAACGGTCTGGTGCTATGCGTGGCGAAGTGTTGTGTCATCTCGTTTGGTCGCTCTCCCGACAAACTGGTGCACAACTACCATCTCAGTGGCCTGCCTCTTCCTCGTGTGACCGTAGTCAAGGATCTCGGGGTGTGGCTCGATGACCGGCTGACTTTCAGGTCGCATCTGGATTCAGTCGTCGAACGGGCCAGCAGGCTGTTCGGACTCATCGCCCGCATGTCAACAGAAATTCGTGACCCCCTATGCTTGAAGGCGTTGTACTGCTGCTGGGTTCGACCCATCCTCGACTACGCTTGCGTTGTCTGGTCTCCGGCGGGCGTCACAGCGATGGACAGATTGGAGGGGGTGCAGAGGAAGTTCACGCGTCTTGCCGTTCGGCGATTCCTGAATGACCCTTCTGCTACCATGCCTCCCTACTCGGTCCGGTGCCGCCTGCTGGGACTGGTCAGCGTCAAGGACCGCCACAGTCATGCACGCTCGTTACTGATTGCCAACATCCTCCATGGTCGCATTGACTCTCCCGTTTTTCTCGCAGACATTCCTTTTTATGTTCCGTCCCACAGGCTGCGGGTCCGACCTCCTTTGCACATTCCCATACGCCGGTCGCTGTTCGCCCAGAATGACCCTTGGCTGCGCGCACTATCGGACTTCAACGCCGTTGGTCACCTGTTCGATCACAACACGTCCTTTGCCAGTTTCCGTTCTCGTCTCTTGTCCACTGTCTCCTAATCCCTTTCCTCGGCCCCTGTCCCTTTTTACTCCCTTCGGCCATGTTTGTCTATCCGTTTAAATTCTAAGCTCGGACTTTGTATAGCCTACAGGGCAAACAATTTGAAAATAAATAATAATAATAATAATAATAATTTACTTTTCGGTTGAGTTTTTTCTATCCAAGGATTTATTTCCACTGTAAAACGTAAGCACCGGGAATGATTTGCTCCCTACATGTCAGCTTTTATAATACTTTTTAAATGAACTATCGAAAGTGGGCACATGAAAAAGAAATGCGAGATGAAACATCAAAACGCTGCTACAGGGAATTGAAAACAGAAAGAAGAATTAGTAAGAGAAGTAAGATATTTACTGTGATTGTTTATGTCTTTGATTCTTAAACGTTTGATGTGCGTTTGGTATTGAATTGAGTCTTCACTTTGGTAGGTCTTGTCTTCGCTGTGAACTGCAAGCAGCAGGCTTGCTTTCACTCTCTACATGTCAACTTTAGCAAATGCTGGTTGAATGAATCATCGATAGAGGGAATGACAAATAGCAAAAGCAAATAAGAGATAAATATGCTGCTATAGGCAATCGAAGTAGCAAGGAGAATGAGTTGGAAAAATAAGATATTCTTTTTGAATTTTTATGTTGGTGATTGTTACAGTTTTGGTACGTCTTTAATTTTCTGTTGAGTTTTTTCTAAGCTAGGACTTGTTTCCACTGTAAAACGTAAGCACCAGGAGCGTTTTGCTTCCTACATGTCAGCTTTTATAATATTTGTTAAATGAACTATCGAAAGTGAGCACATGAAATAGAAATGGGAGATGAAACATCAAAACGTTGCAAGAGGGAATTGAAAACAGAAAGAAGAAATAGTAAGAGAAGTGAGATATTTACTGTGAATGTTCATGTCTTTGATTCTCAAACGTTTGATGTGCGTTTGGTATTGAATTGAGTCTTCACTTTGGTAGGTCTTGTCTTCGCTGTGAACTGCAACTTTAGCAAATGCTGGTTGAATGAATTATCGATAGAGGGCATGACAAATAGCAATAAGCATGACAAATAGCAGAGAAGAGAAAAAGATGCTGCTAGAGGCAATCGAAGTAGCAAGGAGAATAAGTGGAAGAAATAAGAAATTCCTTTTGAATGTTTATGTTTGTGATTGTTACAGTTTTGGTACGTCTTGACTTTTCTGTTGAGTTTTTTCTATCCTAGAACTTGCTTTTATTGTAAAACGTAAGCATCGGGAGTGATTTGCTCCCTACGTGTCAGCTTTTATAATACTTTTTAAATGAACTATCGAAAGTGAGCACATGTAATAGAAATGGGAGATGAAACATCAAAACGTTGCTAGAGGGAATTAAAAACAGAAAGAAGAATTAGTAAGAGAAGTGATATATTTACTGTGAATGTTTATGTCTTTGATTCTTAAACGTTTGATGTGCGTTTGATATTGAATTGAGTCTTCACTTTGGTAGGTCTTGTCTTCGCTGTGAACTGCAACTTTAGCAAATGCTGGTTGAATGAATCATCGATAGAGGGCATGACAAATAGCCAAAGCAGGTATGAGAAAAAGATGCTGCTAGAGGCAATCGAAGAAGCATGGAGAATGAGTTGGAGATATAAGATATTCTTTTTGAATGTTTATGTTTGTGATTGTTGCAGTTTTGCTACGTCTTTACTTTTCTGTTGAGTTTTTTCTATGCTAGGACTTGTTTCCACTGTAAAACGTAAGCACCGGGAGTGATTTGCTCCCTACATGTCAGCTTTTATAATACTTTTTAAATGAACTATCGAAAGTGGGCATATGAAAAAGAAATGCGAGATGAAACATCAAAACGCTGCTAGAGGGAATTGTAAACAGAAAGAAGAATTAGTAAGAGAAGTAAGATATTTACTTTGAATGTTTCAGTAGCGTCCAGCACTCGATCGCGATCGGACGTGTTTCGAGAAGCAGAGTACTCATACGAAGAGAAGAAATAAAAAGTGGTAAAAGTTATCGTGCGCTCTCTCTAACATACGCCCTGCAATGGGCCGAACCAGTGGTTCAGGAGGGAAAAGGGGAGCCTCACTCCCGTTAAAAGCATTCCAAAAACTGGTGGTAGTTGTGGCGAGTAATAGTATATGTGACTTGCACAAGAAAATAATTAAAGCCGGTGTGGTGAACTACACAACTTCTTTTTCAAAAAATGGAATCATAGTGCGTACGAAAAATACAATTAACTTTAAAAAGGTGGTGAATCAACTAAAAAGTGAAAATTTTATCTTCCACACGTCTCACTTAGAGGAAGACAAAACTGTGAAGATTGTATTATCCGGTCTAGTAGACATGACCAAGGAAGATGTAGCGGAAATTCTAAGTGCAGAAAACGTGAATCCGGTTGAGATAAAAAAAACTTTCTATCTCAAACAAAAAATATAGTGAGCAGGCTACGTACTTGCTGCATTTCCCAAAGGGAAGCGTAGACATTAAAGTGCTGCGCATGATCAAAGCGCTTGATCACCAAGTGGTTTCCTGGCGATATTATTCAAATAAATCGCAAAAAATGCAATGCAAAAACTGCCAAGGACTTGGCCACGGAGCAGCAAACTGTCATCGTCCGGCAAGATGTATAAAATGTGCGGACAATCACCTTTCGTCCAATTGCCCGGTAGCGAAACAATCGGCTGACGGTATAATTCCAACACACAAGCTAAAGTGTGCTAACTGTGGCGGCAACCATACCGCAAACTTTTCTGGCTGCGAGTACCTCAGTAATCGTGCTCAAGCAAAAAAGGAAAAAAAGAAGAAACCTAACAAGCAGATCTCACTCTCGAACGAAGACTTCCCGTTCACGCTACTCCATGCTGCCCCCCCCCCCCCCCCCCCCCCCCCGCTCAATAACAAAAGAGACACAAATCCATTCCGCAATCGAGAGCAACAGCCTCCCACTTTTGCAAATGTTTGTTCGAGCGAGCCAAACAAGCTGTTATCAGCGGACGAACTGATACCAATTATTAGGGATACTTTTTCATGTCTTAAAAACTGTTCAACCAAAGAAGAACAAGTAATGGTTATCTTTAAAATTGTTCAAAAATATTGCTATCCGTGATGGCTCGAAGGAATTATTATTTCATACTGGAATGCAAACAGCATTGTCAACAAAAAATATGAATTGTCTAACTATCTAAACAATCATAACATTGATATCATGGCAGTATGTGAAACTTTTTTAAAGCCAGGTGTGAGATTTTCAATCCCCGGATACACGATTCATAGATTAGATCGATCTACTGGACCAAAAGGTGGTCTAATGATCATAATAAAAAACAATATTCAATTTAAAATTCTTCCCGCCTTCAAATTGAAAACAATTGAAGCAATAGGAATTGAAATAATTGCTAGTAATAAACCAGTTTCCATTATTACCGCCTACCACCCCGGGTCAAATACGGACGTTCGGAATTTTATAAGCGATATACGTTACCTCACTAAGCTGCGCACTAGTTTTTTCATCTGTGGCGACTTCTGTGCACGCCACAGAATGTGGAACTGTATATCATCAAACCAAGCTGGTAAATCCCTCTTTGAAGAAATGCAAAAAGGACAATTTTCCATATATTATCCGGATTCCCCTACATATTTTCCTGTAGACGCAAACCGTAACGCGTCAACGATTGATATTATCCTCTCCAATAATCAATTGGATACCGGAAACCCAGAAACACTGACAGAGCTCACCTCTGATCTCTTACCAGTTATCTTAAACATTAAAAACTCTCCGGTTAATCAAAAACCAATCAACCAGATATGGGACTACAACAGCACAAACTGGAACATTTTTAAAACAAGTCTAAATAATGCTATAAACACATCGGATTTGGACCTCAGCCAAATAAATCATCCATCACAAATTAAAGAAATGGTATCCAAGTTAACATCAGCAATAATAGAAGCTCAGGACAGAGCTGTTCCCCGAATAACACCAGGGAAATATAACATCATAATTACAGAGGAGATAACATCGTTGATAAAAGTGCGGAACGTCTATAGGAAGAAATGGCAAAGGAACAGGCGCAACCCAGAATTCAAGTACATTTTTGACTGGCTTAAAGTAGTTATTGATGAAAAGCTAAACGTAAGCCTACGTAATACGGCTTGGTCTAAAAATCTAACAAGCATGAACGATTCTCAAAATAATGGCACCAATAAAATGTGGAAATTTGTTAAAATACTAAAGAATCAACCTACAAAAATACAAGCCTTGAAAGAGAATGGTAAATTACTACTCTCCCCACAAGAAAAATGCGAAGCTATTAAAACCCATTTTCAAAATGCTCATAAAATTACATATCATGCGCCAAGCCAAATGGATTACAATGTAAATGCAACACTTACCAGTTATTTTCAAGCAAACTCAAATCCAAATATTCTACCATCCGAGCTTATTAAACCATCAGATATACACAAAGTAATTAAAAAGATAAAGATGAAAAAATCAACCGGGTTCGATAACGTGAGTAATAAAATAATCAAAAGCCTAACCAACAAAGCCATAGTCTACTTAAACTTAATTTTCAATAGTGCGCTTAAAATAGGATATTTCCCAGAGAAATGGAAATTTGCTAAAGTTGTTCCGATTCCCAAACACGGGAGAGATCTTAGCCAGGCCTCAAACTACAGGCCTATAAGCCTATTAAGCTCTCTGGGAAAAATCTTCGAAAAAATTATAACCTTCAAACTTAGGCAACATGCGGAGAGACATAATATTATACCAGAAGTCCAATTTGGATTCCAGCCCGGAATGTCCACTACTCACCAGTTAAACAGACTAAAAAATTTCATTAAAACAAACTCAATAACAAAAAAATCTACACGACTCGTTACGCTAGATTCCGAAAAGGCGTTTGACACGGTCTGGCATGATGGTCAAATTTACAAACTTATTAAGTGGAAATTCCCAAACATCCTTATTCACATTGTGCAAAGCTTCATCAAAGACAGACAGAATATTGTATTCATAAATGGTTGTAAATCTCACACCTACGTTCCTTGCGCAGGTGTCCCGCAAGGGAGCGTTATATCTCCATTATTGTTTAATTTATTTACGTCAGATATACCTAAAATGCAAGGTTGCAAACAATACAATTACGCTGATGACGTTGCGATCGCAGCGTCTGGAAAGAGAGCAAATACTATCATCAAAAGACTCAATACTGCCTTGAAATCCTTTTCAAATTATTGTGACAAATGGAAGCTCAAAGTAAATGGTAGCAAATCGGTAGCAATATTTTTCACAAGGTTCACATGTCAACATAAAATTACAAATAACGAACTTAAATTCGGGGACTCTAACATTCCTTGGAAAAACAAAGTTAAATATCTCGGACTAACGTTTGACAAAAGATTAACATTCAAAATCCACATCGAAAATACTAGCATAAGGTGTGAAAAAGTCTTCAGAAGTTTGTACAGTTTCATTAATAGAAAATCAAAATTTAATCCAAAAAATAAAATACTGCTGTACACTGCATGTGTCCGGCCTATTATAGCATATGCAGCGCCATGCATTGAACTCAATATTAAGAACTCACAAAATGAAACTACAAAGAATTCAAAATAAATTTCTGAAGACTATATTGAACGTCCCACCCTGGTACAGAACTGCTACACTACATAGAGTATGTAATTTAGTTACTATTGAAGAATTCATGTCAAAGTTAAGCAATAGCTATTCCTCTAGATGTTCATATAACACAAACGATCTTATTAACGAATTTGCGCCGGTATGATCGATTGCCTACAATTCGGAAATACTCCTCCTTTTGTGTAGCCACTATAGAGTAAGGTTAGGTTAGGTTAGATGTATAATAGATTAGATTGTGAGGTAACAAAATGATTTTTTTTTTTGCCTGTTATGGGTTTTATCAAAATTTCCCACGACACTCCAGTATTCAATCTTACTTCAAGTAAATATTAATCAATAGCCAATCTACCAATTCAATTAGCAGCAATGAGGAAAGGTGTAACCGAACCCATTAAACAAGCAAATAATATTGTAAACTTCCTTTGTAAGACTATAGAATTTGTGATAAAATAAAACTACTGCTACTACTACTACTACTACTACTACTACTGTGAATGTTTATGTCTTTGATTCTTAAAGGTTTGATGTGCGTTTGGTATTGAATTGAGTCTTCACTTTGGTAGGTCTTGTCTTCGCTGTGAACTGCAAGCACTAGGCTTGCTTTCACTCTCTACATGTCAACTTTAGCAAATGCTGGTTGAATGAATCATCGATAGAGAGCATAACAAATAGCAAAAGCAGATAAGAGTTAAATATGCTGCAAGAGGCAATCGATGTAGCACGGAGCATGAGTTGGAGATATAAGATATTCTTTTTGAATGTTTATATTTGTGATTGTTACAGTTTTGGTACGTCTTGACTTTTCTGTTGAGTTTTTTCTATCCAAGGATTTGATTCCACTGTAAAACGTAAGCACCGGGAGTAATTTGCTCCCTACATGTCGGCTTTTATAATACTTTTTAAATGATCTATCGAAAGTGAGCACATGAAATAGAAATGGGAGATGAAACATCAAAACGTTGCTAGAGGGAATTGAAAACAGAAAGAATAATTAGTAAGAGAAGTTATATATTTACTGTGAATAATTATGTCTTTGATTCTTAAACGTTTGATGTGCGTTTGGTATTGAATTGAGTCTTCACTTTGGTAGGTCTTATCTTCACTGTGAACTGCAAGCACCAGGCTTGCTTTCACTCTCTACATGTCAACTTTAGCAAATGCTGGTTGAATGAATCATCGATAGAGAGCATAACAAATAGCAAAACCAGATAAGCGATAAATATGCTGTTAGAGGCAATCGAAGTAGCTCGGAGAATGAGTTGGAGATATAAGATATTCTTTTTGAATGTTTATATTTGTGATTGTTACAGTTTTGGGTACGTCTTTACTTTTTTGTTGAGTTTTTTATAGGCTAGGACTTGTTTTCACTGTAAAACGTAAGCACCAGGAGCGTTTTGCTTCCTACATGTCAGCTTTTATAATATTTTTTGAATGATTATCGTAAGTGAGCACATGAAATAGAAATGGGAGATGAAACATCAAAACGTTGCTAGAGGGAATTGAAAACAGAAAGAAGAATTAGTAAGAGAAGTAAGACATTAACTGAGAATGTTTATGTCTTTGATTCTCAAACGTTTGATGTGCGTTTGCTATTGAATTGAGTCTTCACTTTGGTAGGTCTTGTCTTCGCTGTGAACTGCAAGCACCAGGCTTGCTTTCACTCTCTACATGTCAACTTTAGCAAATGCTGGTTGAATGAATCATCGATAGAGGGAATGACAAATAGCAAAACCAGATAAGAAATAAATTTGCTGCTAGAGGCAATCGAAGTAGCAAGGAGAATGAGTTGGAGGTATAAGATGATCTTTTTGAATGTTTATATTTGTGATTGTTACAGTTTTGGAACGTCTTTAATTCTCTGTTGAGTTTTTTCTATTCTAGAACTAGCTTTCATAGTAAAACGTAAGCACTGGGAGTGATTTGCTCCCTACATGTCAGCTTTTATAATACTTTTTAAATGAACTATCGAAAATGAGCACATGAAATAGAAATGGGAGATGAAACATCAAAACGTTGCTAGAGGGAATTGAAAACAGAAAGAAGAATTAGTAAGAGAAGTAAGATATTTACTAAGAATGTTTATGTCTTTGATTCTCAAACGTTTAATGTGCGTTTGGTATTGAATTGAGTCTTCACTTTGGTAGGTCTTGTCTTCGCTGTGAACTGCAAGCAGCAGGCTTGCTTTCACTCTCTACATGTCAACTTTAGCAAATGCTGGTTGAATGAATCATCGATAGAGGGCATAGCCAATAGCAAAAGCAGATAAGAGATAAATATGCTGCTAGAGGCAATCGAAGTAGCAAGGAGAATGAGTTGGAGATATTTAAGGTATTCTTTTCGAATGTTTATATTTGTGATTGTTACAGTTTTGGTACGTCTTTACTTTTCTGTTGAGTTTTTTCTATCCAAGGATTTGTTTCCACTGTAAAACGTAAGCACCGGGAGTGATTTGCTCCCTACATGTCAGCTTTTATAATACTTTTTAAATGAACTATCGAAAGTGGGCACATGAAATAGAAATGGGAGATGAAACATCAAAACGTTGCTAGAGGGAATTGAAAACAGAAAGAAGAATTAGTAAGAGAAGTAAGATATTTACTGAGAATGTTTATGTCTTTGATTCTCAAACGTTTGATGTGCGTTTGGTATTGAATTGAGTCTTCACTTTGGTAGGTCTTGTCTTCGCTGTGAACTGCAAGCACCAGGCTTGCTTTCACTCTCTACTTGTCAACTTTAGCAAATGCTGGTTGAATGAATCATCGATAGAGGGCATGACAAATAGCAAAACCAGATAAGAGATAAATATGCTGCTAGAGGCAATCGAAGTAGCAAGGAGAATGAGTTGGAGATATTTAAGGTATTCTTTTTGAATGTTTATATTTGTGATTGTTACAGTTTTGGAACGTCTTTAATTTTCTGTTGAGTTTTTTCTATTTTAGAACTAGCTTTCATAGTAAAACGTAAGCACTGGGAGTGATTTGCTCCCTACATGTCAGCTTTTATAATACTTTTTAAATGAACTATCGAAAGTGAGCACATGAAACAGAAATGGGAGACGAAACATCAAAACTTTGCTAGAGGGAATTGAAAACAGAAAGAAGAATTAGTAAGAGAAGTAAGATATTTACTGAGAATGTTTATGTCTTTGATTCTTAAACGTTTGATGTGCGTTTGGTATTGAATTGAGTCTTCACTTTGGTAGGTCTTGTCTTCGCTGTGAACTGCAAGCAGCAGGCTTGCTTTCACTCTCTACATGTCAACTTTAGCAAATGCTGGTTGAATGAATCATCGATAGAGGGAATGACAAATAGCAAAAGCAGATAAGAGATAAATATGCTGCTAGAGGCAATCGAAGTAGCAAGTAGAATAAGTAGGTGAAATAAGATATTCTTTTTGAATGTTTATATTTGTGATTGCTACAGTTTTGGAAGGTCTTTAATTTTCTGTTGAGTTTTTTCTATTCTAGAACTAGCTTTCATAGTAAAACGTAAGCACTGGGAGTGATTTGCTCCCTACATGTCAGCTTTTATAATACTTTTTAAATGAACTATCGAAAGTGAGCACATGAAATAGAAATGGGAGATGAAACATCAAAACGTTGCTAGAGGGAATTGAAAACAGAAAGAAGAATTAGTAAGAGAAGTAAGAAATTTACTGTGAACTAGCTGACCCGTTTGATGTTGTTAAAAATTGGTTTAACGGTCACATTATATTTCTTAAGTACATTAATTTCATTGTATTCACACTTTTTACGTCGTAAAAAGCTTATAGTGAGGCTGCTAATGATTATCATCCTTATTTTGTTAATAATCAAGCAGACCAATTGAATGAACGATGTTTTATGTACGCCTGGTAAGCCATGTATGACGTACATATTAGTTTTCTAAATTGGGTTTCTATTAGAGCTTTTTAAGAATCTGCTAAGGTGTATTGCCGATGTCTAATAACTGTTTGGAGAAAGTAAAAGCTGATGGATCCTGTAGCATTTGGACGTGCCTGTTTATGCTTAGTTAAAGTTTTTCAATATTGCTCCACAACACCGATGAGTAAGGCAAGTTCAGGTGATCTTATCAGCATAGGTGGATCGTGGCACTACGGGAAGAGTTTGCCTGAAATCACCTGAGAGGAGAAACACAGTACAGTTGGTCCCCGCAGTACGCGAATGTTTGGGACCGAACGCAATAGCGTATATCGATTCGCGTATTGGGGATTTCCTCTGCCATATAGTTTATACTTCATATTGAAGAGTTGACACTGAGAGGGAACCGCTTATTTAACATATCTTTTATCCAAATAACTAATAAGTGTTCCATTTTTTCCATTGTTTCATTATATCTCTGTTAAAAAGTGCATATTAAAAACTTCATTCTACCAAAACAAAGTAAAACTGACTAAGGCTGGTGTCAGTGCTTTACCGCACGATCTTTTGACAGACGAAAATGTATGGGATTTGACAGCTGCAAGGTTCGCACGATTTCTCCGCACGTGGACGCATCCGATTTTATCTGTCAACAAAGTTGGACTTTATAAACTCGCGTATTGGGGATTTCCTCTGCCATATAGTTTATACTTCATATTGAAGAGTTGACACTGAGAGGGAACCGCTTATTTAACATATCTTTTATCCAAATAACTAATAAGTGTTCCATTTTTTCCATTGTTTCATTATATCTCTGTTAAAAAGTGCATATTAAAAACTTCATTCTACCAAAACAAAGTAAAACTGACTAAGGCTGGTGTCAGTGCTTTACCGCACGATCTTTTGACAGACGAAAATGTATGGGATTTGACAGCTGCAAGGTTCGCACGATTTCTCCGCACGATGGACGCATCCGATTTTATCTGTCAACAAAGTTGGACTTTATAAACTCGGAGTTGTGCCTTTCATCTAAGAAAAATAATAAAATTCATTTAATCGTCTTAGAATTTAAAAAATTACAGCATCGATACAAAACATCGTGCGGTAAAGCAATGACACCAGCCTAATAGAAGTCGAGCAACCCTATGGGCTGTCAGTTGTAAAAAATTGCGTATTGCGAATTCGCGTATATCGAGAATAGCGTACTGCAGGGATCTACTGTATTACTGGAACAATCTTTATTACACTTCACGTCTTTGAGTGTTCTGTACAGCGCCTCAAGAGAATGCTTCTTTGCCATGGCGCATTCTTCCCAGATAATTATTTTTCACTGTTGCATGACCTAGGCCATGAGTGATTGATTTTTGTTGTTTCATACGGCTTTTGTGTTCCTATTGATGTTTCGAAGTAGCCTAAATGATGAATGCGTCGTTCTACCTCCATTTCCAGCTACAATTCCAGATGAAGCAACTGGTATTGCAATGTCATTGTTTGCTCGTATTTTGGAAAGCAAGAGCGATATGAGAAATGTTTTGCCAGTTCAGACTGGGGCATCCAAAAAAAGATACCACTTTGTCCCGTTGATACTGCCATGATAATGCGTTCGTAAACATATGCTTGTTCATCAGTCAACATTGATACGTTGTGAGAAACGATATCCAACATGACTGCAATATTATGCTGCAGTTCACGACTTATTTCAGTGTCCATCAAATTAAATGCACTTCGATTCGGTGAACCTATAACATAACAATAACTTAGCGGTAAATTTTTAATTACCATGCAACGATCCTCGATACTAATCATAGCTTGTCGGACTAAATTCAGCGACATTAATGTTTGAACACACGTTTTGTTCTATCATGACTATGCGCCGCATTTTGTCCTGGTAACAGTAAAACTTACGCCACATTGGATTGCATGTAAACGTGACGAATAAGCATGCTCGTCCCTACTCGCGAGTTCATAGCCTCGCTGTAGTAACTATACTGAAATTCGTTTTCATAACACTGGTAAATGAGAAGGTTTTCTCACTGCTCTAAGCAACAATAATTTGAACACATATTCTACTACCACCAGTTAACAACATTAGTTATTATTACCAAAAATTAACAAAGATTTTACTATCGTCACTTATATGAAACGACTTGTTTGAATTAAATTCACCACTTTTGTATTAAACTCACCACCACAGTATGTCAAAAGGCATGTTGCTGTGTCCGTTTATACTTGTTGTAGTTCACTTTATGTGTCATTGCTGAATGTAAACAAAACAAACAAACCAATGTATGACGATAGAAAATTGTAATTAATTAAAGAAGTATAAAATTTACAGATATGAGACATAGTTAAAAACCTATTCTCATACCTAAGGAACGTGTGTGCAAAGTTTGAGTTTAAATGGTTCAGTCGTTTAGGAGGAGTTTGAACACTAACACCGTGACACAAGAATTTTATAGATATAGATGTTTATGTCTTTGACTCTTAAACGTTTGATGTGCGTTTGGTATTGAATTGAGTCTTCACTTTGGTAGGTCTTGTCTTCACTGTGAACTGCAAGCACCAGGCTTGCTTTCACTCTCTACATGTCAACTTTAGCAAATGCTGGTTGAATGAATCATCGATAGAGGGCATAGCAAATAACAAAAGCAAATAAGAGATGAATATGCTGCTAGAGGCAATCGAAGAAGCAAGGAGAATGAGTTGGAGATATAAGATATTCTTTTTGAATGTTTATTGTTACGAACGTCCACTTTAAAAGTACTCGAACTGCTCGAGCCGTTCGGACCATACAAAATAGTTACCATAATAGCTGGCTAGGTTCGAACCCAGGAGCGGAATTGACAACGGAGTAGCCGGAAGGAGTGGAAATAAGCAAGCCAGTAGCAAGTCAGAAGCGGACGTAAAAGGACAAAAGTTTTATCGGTACGATCAAGGAATAAAATCAGTTGAGTGAATAAAATAACCTATGCTCGAGATCAAAACCTGTCCAAATCTAATTATTTCGAAGAGTGCAAGAACATTAAAAACCTTATTTGGGAACATTATAAAACTTTTTTCGCACTATCGTGTATCTTGGACTTGCTACTCATAGTAAAAGTAAACAAAAACGTGCCTTTGGTGAAATTGAGGACTGAACATGCCAAGAGTAACGCGAACACCGAAACCCACATCGAAACCCGAGCATGCGGAGAACCCGACAAATCCAGAAGCTTCAGGAAGCAGTATGATCGTGGGTGCAGACACGGTTTCGGCGAAGCACGTGCGTACGCCGATTATCGATTCTCCTGGAGCGTCAGTGTGCACCATGAATAAAGGAGAAAAGCCAACAAGTGAGCCATTGTGTGGTATAGTAGCCATAGAAAGTTCGGGAAACATAACCACAGCGGCAACCACAGAAGAGGTTATGGCGAAGCACGTGCGTGAGCCGAAAGTTCCTGGTACGTCAGTGTGTGCCACGGAACAAAAAGATATGTTGATAGGTGAGCGATCTGGGAATTTTGTTCTCGCAAAGGCCAACAAGTCGGAGCGGGCCATGTCTGCGCTTTCCTCCCATAGTTCGCAAGCGTCATCAGTGCGTGTTCGTGACCTGGAGCTTTCGTTGAGGAAATTGGAAGAAGAAAAAAACATCGAGCAGGCATATATTGCAAAAAAGTATGCGTTATTGTCCCTAGCAGCTGAACAAGACCAGGATGCCTGCTCCCTCTACAGCCGATCCAGTAAGACTAGTAGCCGCCGAACTAGCGCAGAGGGTCCAATTAAGCAAAGCCATGCTCCGTCGGGGTCGCATACGATCGCCGAATCTAAAAAACACTCTGGGCTGAATAAGGAGAAAGTAGCAGCACGTAAGGCAATTTCCCGAGAACTTCCAAAATTCGATAGGAACGCTGAAAATTGGCCGCTATTCATTGCAACCTACAACCGCACCACTGAAATGTGTGGCTTTACCGAGGAGGAGAATTTGATACGGTTGCAAAACGGCCTCATCGGGAAAGCGCTGGAAGCTGTGCGCAGTCTGTTGATGTACCCAAGCAACAATGCCCGGATAATAAATACATTGAGAGTGTTATACGGACAGCCCGAGCGTATAATCCATCAACTGACTTTGAAGATAGGCGCTCTTCCCACCCCCAAAGAAGACAGATTGGAAACACTAGTGGATTTTGCGGTGGCAGTGCAAAATTACTGTGCAACTGTGGAGGCGTGCGACATTCCTGACTACTTGTACAATGTTACACTACTGCACCAGTTAGTCGGAAAGCTTCCCCCTACAGTAAAACTCCAGTGGGCACAACATAAAGCCACTTTACCCGAAGCTAACCTCTCATCTTTTAGTGACTGGTTGTTCACTTTAGCCGAAGCGGTTAGTGGCGTTATAATACCGTCGACAACAGAGATGGATCAGAAGAAGCCGAGCGTACCCCAGATGTCTGACAGACGAGGCAGGCGAGTGAACTCGCACACAGTAGACATACCTAGCCGACGGACTACCGAAACAGGACAATGTTGTGTCGTTTGCAATAAGAACTGCAAGTTATTAACTGAATGCAAAACTTTTCAGCAAATGACACGTCAGGAGCGTTGGGAGGTGGTGAACCGGAACGCGCTTTGTAGGAGTTGCCTGCAGCAATACAAAGGCCCACCCGAAGCGTGCTGCAGTTTTCAACTGTGTGGAAAACACGGATGCGTGCGGAAACATCATCAGCTGCTGCACAACGAGCATCAAGGAACCAACCCGTCGTTGCAACAGTCTCGCATCGATCCAAATCTAAACGTGTCCCACAACACCCACCTATCGGTATCCGGGTCGGTGTTGTTGAAATACGTACCAATAACGGTTGTAGGTGCGGGGAAGCAGATCGATACGTTTGCACTCCTGGACGAAGGATCGGAATTAACGCTCATCGATCAAGCGTTAGTCGACGAGATGGAACTGAATGGAAAGCTCAACCCGCTCAGCGTCAAGTGGTCTGATGGCACGATCAGGACGGAACCAAAGTCGCAAATGGTAAACGTTCAGATTGTTGCTGCAGGGCGAAAGTTCACTTTGAAGAAGGCTAGAACAGTAGCTCATCTCAAGCTCACACCTCAGACCGCAAATATGACTCATCTGGCTGATCGATACCAACATCTTAAAGGCTTGCCGTTAGTGTCTTACGAGAATGCTACACCGCGGATACTCATCGGTGCGAGTCATCCCCAAATAGCAGCAGCACGGAAAATAAAAGAAGGACGCTACGGGGAGCCACTAGCAGCAAAAACGAGCCTAGGCTGGACAGTATACGGTCCAGTAGGAGGTAACGCGGGTAAATCATCGAGTCCACCATCGTTATACATTCATCGCTATGAGGACAACGTAGACGCAGATATGCACCGTGCCCTGTTGGAGTATTTCTCGCTAGACAATATGGGCGTGACAAAACCTGCAAAACCGCTGATGGCCGCCGATGATGAGCGCGCGATGAACATTCTTCAAACCCGCACCAGTTTCAACGGAACGCGTTATGAGACAGGACTACTCTGGCGTTTTGATAACGTTAACTTGCCACCAAACAAAGATATGGCGCTGCGCAGACATCAAAACCTAGAGAGACGTATGGAAAAGGACCCAGAGCTTGCTCGTGTGCTCAAGCAAACCATAGCGGATTATTGTCGGAAGGACTACATATGTGAACTTTCCACAATCGGACAAGCAGACGTCAAGTGGTACCTTCCCATTTTTCCCGTCGTTAACCCTAACAAACCTGGGAAAGTCAGAATAGTGTGGGATGCAGCTGCCAAAACTTACCAAGGGCTATCCCTGAATTCTATGTTATTGAAAGGACCTGATCTCGTCACTCCATTGTTCGATATCCTACTTCGTTTCCGGGTTCATCGCATTGGTATAGCCGGAGATATCCGCGAGATGTTCCACCAAATTGGCATCATCGACGAGGACCAACGGTACCAGTGTTTTTTGTGGACAAAGGACGATGGGAAACCAGCAGTGTACGCAATGAAAGTCATGACCTTTGGAGCTTGCTGCTCGCCATGTACGGCACAATACATCAAGAACCTCAACGCAGATCAGTATCAAGCTAGTCATCCAGAGGCCTGGAGTGCTATCGTAAAGTCTCATTACGTGGATGACTTGCTGATAAGTGTTAAAACGGAGGCAGAGGCGGCGAAGCTGATCAACGACGTAGGCCTGGTACATGCAGCAGGGGGTTTTGAGATCAGGAATTGGATCTCAAACTCCACAGAGGTCATATCAGCGGTTCAAAAGAGCAGTCCCGTCAACAAATATCTAGATCTTTCCTCAGAACCATCGATGGAAAAAGTATTGGGAATGTGGTGGGACATCCAGAGCGACATGCTCACCTATAAAACGAGCGCATTGTACAAACTTCTTCCGTGGATCGATCGGAATGGCGTCATGCGTATGAGAACCAGAATCACAGCGTATAGCTATGACACCGAAGAAGCTAAAAACCCGATTATCCTACCCAGCAAACATCACGTCACAGATTTGCTCGTAGCGTACTTCCATCAGAGCTACCATCATCAGAACATCGAGACGGTCATCAACGAAATTCGTCAAAAATATCAAATCAGTCACTTGCGTTCACGTCTTTCTACGATCCGGAGCAAATGTCAACAATGTAAAAATGAGAGAGCAGTGCCAAAGCCACCGATGATGAGCGATTTACCACCCGGTCGACTAGCTGCATTTTCCCCGCCATTTACGCACACCGGCGTCGATTATTTTGGACCAATCGAGGTAGTTGTAGGCCGAAGCAACCAAAAGCGTTGGATAATGCTAGCAACGTGTCTCACTACACGGGCGATCCACATGGAAAAGGTGAATTCATTGACAACCAGTTCCTGCATCATGGCGATTAGAAATTTCATCACCAGACGAGGGCGTCCCCGCAAGTTCTACAGCGACCGAGGAACCAATTTTATAGGAGCGCAACGTGAACTGATTAGACTCGCAGAACACATCGACCTGAATGGACTAGCCACCGAATTCATCGGCTCAGAGACGGACTGGGTATTTAATCCTCCACTTACGCCTCACATGGGCGGGTCATGGGAGCGACTAGTAAGAACCGTGAAGACGAATTTATCGGCAGTTTGTTCCTTCAAAAGCCTCACGGACGAGGTACTTACAAACCTATTAAACGAAGTTGAGAATGTGGTAAACTCTCGACCCCTGACACACGTACCCGTAGACGCAGATTCTTCACCAGCGCTGACACCCAACCATTTCTTGCTCGGATCATCTAATGGAGTAAAACCCTTGGTAACGTTAGATGACTGTGGCCTGACTATGAAGCAGAATTGGAGCACATCGCAGATAATGGCAAACCAATTTTGGAAGCGATGGGTAACGGACTATTTGCCAGAGATCACGCGGCGATCAAAGTGGTTCGAGAAGCCAAAACCTATCGCAGTGGATGATTTGGTTGTCATCGTCGACGCTACTCTGCCACGTAACTGCTGGCTCAAAGGACGTGTGGTGAAGATCAAGACCGGCAAGGATGGACAGGTGCGCGTTGCTACGGTGCGGGCAAGTTCCGGCGCCTTATACGAGCGCCCGGCTACTAAGCTTGCAGTATTGGACGTTCTCCCGAATACAGAGTAAGACAATTAGGATTGTCGTACTGGGGGGGAGTGTTACGAACGTCCACTTTAAAAGTACTCGAACTGCTCGAGCCGTTCGGACCATACAAAATAGTTACCATAATAGCTGGCTAGGTTCGAACCCAGGAGCGGAATTGACAACGGAGTAGCCGGAAGGAGTGGAAATAAGCAAGCCAGTAGCAAGTCAGAAGCGGACGTAAAAGGACAAAAGTTTTATCGGTACGATCAAGGAATAAAATCAGTTGAGTGAATAAAATAACCTATGCTCGAGATCAAAACCTGTCCAAATCTAATTATTTCGAAGAGTGCAAGAACATTAAAAACCTTATTTGGGAACATTTATATTTGTGATTGTTACAGTTTTGGAACGTTTTACTTTTCTGTTGAATTTTTTCTATCCAAGGAATTGTTTCCATTGTAAAACGTAAGCACCGGGAGTGATTTGCTCCCTACATGTCGGCTTTTATAATACTTTTTAAATGAACTATCGAAAGTGAGCACATGAAATAGAAATGGGAGATGAAACATCAAAACGTTGCTAGAGGGAATTGAAAACAGAAAGAAGAATTAGAAAGAGAAGTAAGATATTTACTGAGAATGTTTATGTCTTTTATTCTTAAACGTTTGATGTGCGTTTGGTATTGAATTGAGTCTTCACTTTAGTCGGTCTTGTCTTCGCTGTGAACTGCAAGCACCAGGCTTGCTTTCACTCTCTACATGTCAACTTTAGCAAATGCTGGTTGAATGAATCATCGATAGAGGGCATGACAAATAGCAAAAGCAGATAAGAGATAAATATGCTGCTAGAGGCAATCGAAGAAGCAAGGAGAATGAGTTGGAGATATAAGATATTCTTTTTGAATGTTTACGTTTGTGATTGTTACAGTTTTGGTACGTCTTTACTTTTCTGTTGAGTTTTTTCTATCCAAGGAATTGTTTCCACTGTAAAACGTAAGCACCGGGAGTGATTTGCTCCCTACATGTCAGCTTTTATAATACTTTTTAAATGAACTATCGAAAGTGTGGACATGAAATAGAAATGGGAGATGAAACATCAAAACGTTGCTAGAGGGAATTGAAAACAGAAAGAAGAATTAGTAAGAGAAGTAATATATTTACTGTGAATAATTATGTCTTTGATTCTTAAACGTTTGATGTGCGTTTGGTATTGAATTGAGTCTTCACTTTGGTAGGTCTTGTCTTCGCTGTGAACTGCAAGCACCAGGCTTGCTTTCACTCTCTACATGTCAACTTTAGTAAATGCTGGTTGAATGAATCATCGATAGAGGGAATGACAAATAGCAAAAGCAGATAAGAGATAAATATGCTGCTAGAGGCAATCGAAGTAGCAAGTAGAATAAGTAGGTGAAATAAGATATTCTTTTTGAATGTTTAAATTTGTGATTGTTACAGTTTTGGAACGTCTTTAATTTTCTGTTGAGTTTTTTCTATTCTAGAACTAGCTTTCATAGTAAAACGTAAGCACTGGGAGTGATTTGCTCCCTACATGTCAGCTTTTATAATACTTTTTAAATGAACTATCGAAAGTGAGCACATGAAATAGAAATGGGAGATGAAACATCAAAACGTTGCTAGAGGGAATTGAAAACAGAAAGAAGAATTAGTAAGAGAAGTAAGATATTTACTGAGAATGTTTATGTCTTTGATTTTTAAACGTTTGATGTGCGTTTGGTATTGAATTGAGTCTTCACTTTGGTAGGTCTTGTCTTCGCTGTGAACTGCAAGCAGCAGGCTTGCTTTCACTCTCTACATGTCAACTTTAGCAAATGCTGGTTGAATGAATCATCGATAGAGGGAATGACAAATAGCAAAAGCAGATAAGAGATAAATATGCTGCTAGAGGCAATCGAAGTAGCACGGAGAACGAGTTGGAGATATAAGATGTTCTTTTTGAATGTTTATATTTGTGATTGTTACAGTTTTGGTACGTCTTTACTTTTCTGTTGAGTTTTTTCTATTCTAGAACTAGCTTTCATTGTAAAACGTAAGCACCAGGAGTGATTTGCTCCCTACATGTTAGCTTTTATAATACTTTTTAAATGAACTATCAAAAGTGGGCACATGAAATAGAAATGGGAGGTGGAACATCAAAACGTTGCTAGTGGGAATTGAAAACAGAAAGAAGAATTAGTAAGAGAAGTGAGATATTTACTGTGAATGTTTTTGTCTTTTATTCTTAAACGTTTGATGTGCGTTTGGTATTGAATTGAGTCTTCACTTTGGTAGGTCTTGTCTTCGCTGTGAACTGCAAGCACCAGGCTTGCTTTCACTCTCCACATGTCAACTTTAGCAAATGCTGGTTCACTGAATCATCGATAGAGGGCTTAACAAATAGCAAAAGCAGATAAGCGATAAATATGCTGCTAGAGGCAATAGAAGTAGCAAGGAGAATGAGTTGGAGAAATAAGATATTTTTTTTTGAATGTTTATGTTTGTGTATGATACAGTTTACAGTAGTACACAGTAAATCGTAAGCACTGGGAGTGATTTGCTCCCTGCATGTCAGCTTTTATAATACTTTTTAAATGAACTATCAAAAGTGGGCACATTGAATAGAAATGGGAGATGAAACCTCAAAACGTTGCTAGAGGGAATTGAAAACAGATAGAAGAATTAGTTAGAGAAGTAAGATATTTACTGAGTATGTTTATGTCTTTGATTCTCAAACGTTTGATGTGCGTTTGGTATTGAATTGAGTCTTCACTTTGGTAGGTCTTGTCTTCGCTGTGAACTGCAAGCAGCAGGCTTGCTTTCACTCTCTACATGTCAACTTTAGCAAATGCTGGTTGAATGAATCATCGATAGAGGGCGTGACAAATAGCACAAGCAGATAAGAGATAAATATGCTGCTAGAGGCAATCGCAGTAGCAAGGAGAACAAGTAGGTGAAATAAGATATTCTTTTTGAATGTTTATATTTGTGATTGTTACAGTTTTGGTACGTCTTTAATTTTCTGTTGATTTTTTTTTATCCTAGAACTAGCTTTCATTGTAAAACGTAAGAACTGGGAGTGATTTGCTCCCTACATGTCAGCTTTTATAATACTTTTTAAATGAACTATCGACAGTGGGGACATGAAATAGAAATGGGAGATGAAACATCAAAACGTTGCTAGAGGGAATTGAAAACAGAAAGAAGAATTAGTAAGACAAGTAAGATATTTACTGAGAATGTTTATGTCTTTGATTCTTAAACGTTAATGTGCGTTTGCTATTGAATTGAGTCTTCACTTTGGTAGGTCTTGTCTTCGCTGTGAACTGCAACTTTAGCAAATGCTGGCTGAATGAATCATCGATAGAGGGCATAACAAATAGCAAAACCAGATAAGAGATAAATATGCTGCTAGAGGCAATCGAAGTAGCACGGAGAATGAGTTGGAGATTTAAGATATTCTTTTTGAATGTTTATATTTGTGATTGTTACAGTTTTGGTACGTCTTTACTTATCTGTTGAGTTTTTTCTAAGCTAGGACTTGTTTTCACTGTAAAACGTAAGCACCAGGAGCGTTTTGCTTCCTACATGTCAGCTTTTATAATATTTTTTAAATTAACTATCGAAAGCGAGTACATGAAATAGAAAAAGGAGATGAAACATCAAAACGTTGCTAGAGGGAATTGAAAACAGAAAGAAGAATTAGTAAGAGAAGTAAGATATTTACTGAGAATGTTTATGTCTTCGATTCTCAAACGTTTGATGTGCGTATGGTATTGAATTGAGTCTTCACTTTGGTAGGTCTTGTCTTCGCTGTGAACTGCAAGCACCAGGCTTGCTTTCACTCTCTACATGTCAACTTTAGCAAATGCTGGTTGAATGAATCATCGATAGAGGGCATGACAAATAGCAAAACCAGATAAGAGATAAATATGCTGCTAGAGGCAATCGAAGTAGCACGGAGAACGAGTTGGAGATATAAGATGTTCTTTTTGAATGTTTATATTTGTGATTGTTACAGTTTTGGAACGTCTTTACTTTTCTGTTGAGTTTTTTCTATTCTAGAACTAGCTTTCATTGTAAAACGTAAGCACCAGGAGTGATTTGCTCCCTACATGTTAGCTTTTATAATACTTTTTAAATGAACTATCGAAAGTGGGCACATGAAATAGAAATGGGAGATGAAACATCAAAACGTTGCTAGAGGGAATTGAAAACAGAAAGAAGAATTAGTAAGAGAAGTAAGATAACTACTGAGAATGTTTATGTGTTTGATTCTCAAATGTTTGATGTGCGTTTGCTATTCAATTGAGTCTTCACTTTGGTAGGTCTTGTCTTCGCTGTGAACTGCAACTTTAGCAAATGCTGGCTGAATGAATCATCGATAGAGGGCATAACAAATAGCAAAACCAGATAAGAGATAAATATGCTGCTAGAGGCAATCGAAGTAGCACGGAGAATGAGTTGGAGATATACGGTATTCTTTTTGAATGTTTATATTTGCGATTTTTACAGTTTTGGTACGTCTTTACTTTTTTGTAGAGTTTTTTATAAGCTAGGACTTGATTTCACTGTAAAAAGTAAGCACCAGAAGTGATTTGCTTCCTACATGTCAGCTTTTATAATATTTTTTAAATTAATTATCGAAAGCGAGTACATGTAATAGAAATGGGAGATGAAACTTCAAAACGTTGCTAGAGGGAATTGAAAACAGAAAGAAGAATTAGTAAGAGAAGTGAGATATTGACTGTGAATGTTTATGTCTTTGATTCTTAAACGTTTGATGTGCGTTTGCTATTGAATTGAGTCTTCACTTTGGTAGGTCTTGTCTTCGCTGTGAACTGCAAGCACCAGGCTTGCTTTCACTCTCTACATGTCAACTTTAGCAAATGCTGGTTGAATGAATCATCGATGGAGGGCGTGACAAATATCAAAAGCAGATAAGAGATAAATATGCTGCTAGAGGCAATCGAAGTAGCAAGGAGAATAAGTAGGAGAAATAAGATATTCTTTTTGAAGGTTTATATTTGTGATTGTTACAGTTTTGGTACGTCTTTACTTTTTTGTTGAGTTTTTTCCAAGCTAGGATTTATTTCCACTGTAAAACGTAAGCACCAGAAGTGATTTTATCCCTACATGTCAGCTTTCATAATATTTTTTGAATTAACTATCGAAAGTGAGCACATGAAATAGAAATGGGAAATGAAACATCAAAACTTTGCTAGAGGGAATTGAAAACAGAAAGAAGAATGAGTAAGAGAAGTAAGATATTTACTGAGAATGTTTATGTCATCGATTCTCAAACGTTTGATGTGCGTATGGTATTGAATTGAGTCTTCACTTTGGTGGGCCTTGTATTCGCTGTGAACTGCAAGCACCAGGCTTGCTTTCACTCTCTACATGTCAACTTTAACAAATGCTGGTTGAATGAATCATCGATAGAGGGAATAACAAATAGCAAAAGCAGATAAGCGATAAATATGCTGCTAGCGGCAATCGAAGAAGCAAGAAGAATGAGTTGGAGAAATGAGATATTCTTTTTGAATGTTTATGTTTGTGATTGATACAGTTTTGGTACATCTTTACTTTTCTGTTGAGTTTTTTTTCTAAGCTAGGACTTGTTTCCACTGTAAAACGTAAGCACCGGGTGTGATTTGCTCCCTAATTGTCAGTTTTTATAATACTTTTTAAATGAACTATCGAAAGTAGGCACATCAAATAGAATTGGGAGATGAAACATCAAAACGTTGCTAGAGGGAATTAAAAACAGAAAGAAGAATTAGTAAGAGAAGTAAGATATTTACTGTGAATGTTTATGTCTTTGATTCTTAAACGTTTGATGTGCGTTTGCTATTGAATTGAGTCTTCACTTTGGTAGGTCTTGTCTTCGCTGTGAACTGCAAGCACCAGGCTTGCTTTCACTCTCTACATGTCAACTTTAGCAAATGCTGGTTGAATGAATCATCGATGGAGGGCGTGACAAATAGCAAAAGCAGATAAGAGATAAATATGCTGCTAGAGGCAATCGAAGTAGCAAGGAGAATAAGTAGGAGAAATAAGATATTCTTTTTGAAGGTTTATGTTTGTGTATGATACAGTTTACAGTAGTACACAGTAAATCGTAAGCACCGGGAGTGATTTGCTCCCTGCATGTCAGCTTTTATAATACTTCTTAAATGAACTATCAAAATTGGGCACATTGAATAGAAATGGGAAATGAAACCTCAAAACGTTGCTAGAGGGAATTGAAAACAGAAAGAAGAATGAGTAAGAGAAGTGAGATATTTACTGTGAATGTTTATGTCTACTAGCTAAGGCCCGGTAGAACCTACCGGTTGTACGTGAATTCTGAAATTCCTGCAATTTCCAAGAGTAATGTTTGTGGATTGTTTTCAGACCATATGTTTTTGTGCCAGTGTGGTTTCTTGGCATTATTATAATTGTTTGTTAAATAAGTCAAGTGGTTTGGCCAGGATTTGCTTACTTCAAACAGCCAGGTTATATGGGTTCATGTACATATAGTCAAAAATCTGTTTTACAATTGACGGATATTAGTTTAAATAGTTTAAATGTCGTTAACCCTTTCTCGGTAGTTTCGAACCAACCGATCGTTGTTTTGATATGTGCATGGTTAAACTGTCGACGATACACAGCCTCTAACGTGAAAATGCTCGACATTAACCAATACTGTATAGAAAATACAGTTGTTGGATAGTCCTAAAATTCTGGACAAATCTTGTAAATCTCATCTTTACTTTATTTCATGCTCATCTTTTTTAAGTGGATGGACCACTAAATGGACTATTTTTTTATATGAGCGTTCTCGAAGGCGACCTCTCTGACCCTTTGTTCCTATCCCGCATGTGCACCAATAAGGTAGGGCTAGGATGGGAGGGTGTCGGAAGGACAATAATTTCTTTTTACGGACGTTGTGGCACGCGACGATCATCTGAAGGGGGAAAGCGAATGTCGCCGAGAGGCTTCTAGACATCTTTTGGTTCAACAGACCAAAGTTATCCTGCTAACTAAATGGACTATTTTTCAACCGAAGTCATTGTTGAAGGTCCAAGACTTTAGTCATTCGATAGTTGACTTCGAATACTACTGTTCGATTACGTTAGTACGAAAAACTGTACTTTAAAAGTTAAAATTTCCTGTTTCATTCACATGCTTCAGTGTTTGTCTTCTATTACTTTAATTCAATATTGTGTATGACTGATCTTTTGCTTTAGTTGACCAATGTTTTAACTATGTTTCCGTTCATAGAAATCGACTAATAAACACGCCGTGGAGGATGATCTAAGCAAACATTCTAAATTTTGTTCCGTTGGTTGAGGGTTCGTCTTCAAAATCTGAACTTGAATGAATGTCCTTGGTGCTGCCCAGGTGTTTTTGTTATTCAATGTTTTTGTTTGATCATGTTAGCCATATCCAATGGAATCATTGATGTTTTAAGTTCATTTTTTGACCACACCGAATCAACTGCTGTTCCATTTTTTCCAGCGTCAAAATTTTCGGAATATATTGCGCCTTCAAAGATTGTATAGAAGTGATTGACAGAAAAAAAGGGTTGATTGTCCTTCAGAGTAATATGACAGCATGAAGGATAATCGCCTTTACTGGATTTTTCGTGAGTACATAAGAGTATCAGAACACCAAAGCTATGAGCTGTTTCGGTGATTTTATGTCGACCTCCAAAACAATACCATTTCTTAAATATTCTCAATTATTTTGCCAGGTTCCAGCAACCTTCCAGCAAAAAGAAATGAACTATTAAGCTATTTTGTGCAATAATTTATGCGTCGACTTCTGTTACACCTGACGTTTTCACAGCACTGTCTATGGTTGTAACCAAGCTATCCATTGCTGCTTATGCTTTTTACTATGAATTGTCCAAGAACGCACAGCACACATTATTAATTACCAAATCTGTAACTATTTTGAATAGCAGAGCTAAGTTATATTCCATCATCTTGATCCCCCAAAATAATAAATCATTTCGAAAAGCTAATTTTACTTTGCGAAAGTTTTTGGATATGTGAAATACGCTGATTCGCTGGTTGGTGGTGATCAATGTCAATCAATGATCTGGAAGGGTTTTGCATCATTTCCGAGCTTCACTCGTAACGTACTTGAAGAACGGCACACTCCTGGTATGTTGCATAGCATTCAGAAATACTATTGCACACGCGTCTGTTTTCTGGGGTGTTAGCTACATCGTTTAGTTCCGGGTTCTCATAAACTAAAAGATAGAGAAATACGTTACTTGCACGAAGTAGCTTGTCTTGAAGATTTGAAAAGGCATTTGTAAAAGGCATTTGTAAAAATCCCAAGATCAGGTGTGAGGTTACATGAGGGCAAGTGGAGTCGAAAACTGTCTCACTATTGTCGATGATGCAGTGCTATTGGTGTGAATATGATCGATTTTAACCAATACCGTATGAAAAATGCAGATGGTCGAGAGTAAAAACAATACCCGAACATACTTGTAGCAAACATGTTGACTGTGTTTCATGTCAATAATTTTTCTATACCCAGATTAATACAGGGATACTTATGTATGCATTAAGAGGAACAGATCTACTTTCTTAATGGATTGCAGCAAAGTTTATTGCAAACATTTTCACTGCAACATAACTTTGTTAATGGTTTGTTAACCAACCTTTCCGGAGATGGTCAGAACTTTAGCCATGACCGAGTAAAATATGGTTGTTGACATGTGCTTCAGTTCTTCCATAGAAAACACGATCAGTTGTTTTTAGCTTAATTCTTGGAATACATTGTGCTTTTAAGTATGACCTTCGGATTCGGAAATGGAGTAGAGCATTTGCGCTGCTTCGGGCAGCTGACCTTGATCGACGCTTCCCCTTTACTATATCTGCTTATTTTGTCCGTTTTTATGAACTATTTGGCCAGTTCAAGTAACCTTCCAGTTAAAAAAAAGGAACGATTAAGCCTTCGCGTTCAACCTTTCCATTGATGCTTTTGATGCAGAACAATGAATAGGCCGTATTAGCTGATTGAAAGTTGGTAAGATTCTTGGTTTTTAAATGTTAGCGGTGAACGGTACATCATTGGTTTCAATTTTTGTCTTAAACTAAGCACAATGAAATCAAAATTTACATATTAATATTTTTTTGCAGCATTTTGCAACATGCTGCGGTGATAAAACAGAACGATTTTTAAAATGTCAAATTTTTGTGGTGTTTCGTACGTACATTATCAGTTACAATTTAAACAAAACTAAACTCAATGCAATAGAAAGCAGTTTGTTTGCATGTTAACCTTTTCAGAAACGTATGTAATATACTGCGGCGATAAAATAGAATAATTTTTAGGAACGTTGCCTACAAAATAACAAAGCAAAAATATCACACAGGGGAAACATAAGGAATAGAAAGAGTTCTTCACTGCTTTCATGAAGAAAAGCATATCATTTTCCATAGCCCTAATACTGCGCAAATGAATTGACATGAAAGATGAAAAGACATGCCCAAATATTTTCGGTTTTATAAAGTAATTTTCACACCCAGTTGGCGGTTTAACGTTACTTTTCGAATTGTTTCAAACGTCGTTTCAAGTTACCCCGCAGAAGATAGTTCGTGGTTGTGTTTTGGCCATTTTTTGTGTCAGAGGTTGTATAGAAACTTTTGTTTTGTTTTGTATGCGATTTTGTTTAATAGGTTTTCTATTTTGATTTTTTTTGGTTACTAGCTGACCCGTTTGATGTTGTTAAAAATTGGTTTAACGGTCACATTATATTTCTTAAGTACATTAATTTCATTGTATTCACACTTTTTACGTCGTAAAAAGCTTATAGTGAGGCTGCTAATGATTATCATCCTTATTTTGTTAATAATCAAGCAGACCAATTGAATGAACGATGTTTTATGTACGCCTGGTAAGCCATGTATGACGTACATATTAGTTTTCTAAATTGGGTTTCTATTAGAGCTTTTTAAGAATCTGCTAAGGTGTATTGCCGATGTCTAATAACTGTTTGGAGAAAGTAAAAGCTGATGGATCCTGTAGCATTTGGACGTGCCTGTTTATGCTTAGTTAAAGTTTTTCAATATTGCTCCACAACACCGATGAGTAAGGCAAGTTCAGGTGATCTTATCAGCATAGGTGGATCGTGGCACTACGGGAAGAGTTTGCCTGAAATCACCTGAGAGGAGAAACACAGTACAGTTGGTCCCCGCAGTACGCGAATGTTTGGGACCGAACGCAATAGCGTATATCGATTCGCGTATTGGGGATTTCCTCTGCCATATAGTTTATACTTCATATTGAAGAGTTGACACTGAGAGGGAACCGCTTATTTAACATATCTTTTATCCAAATAACTAATAAGTGTTCCATTTTTTCCATTGTTTCATTATATCTCTGTTAAAAAGTGCATATTAAAAACTTCATTCTACCAAAACAAAGTAAAACTGACTAAGGCTGGTGTCAGTGCTTTACCGCACGATCTTTTGACAGACGAAAATGTATGGGATTTGACAGCTGCAAGGTTCGCACGATTTCTCCGCACGATGGACGCATCCGATTTTATCTGTCAACAAAGTTGGACTTTATAAACTCGGAGTTGTGCCTTTCATCTAAGAAAAATAATAAAATTCATTTAATCGTCTTAGAATTTAAAAAATTACAGCATCGATACAAAACATCGTGCGGTAAAGCAATGACACCAGCCTAATAGAAGTCGAGCAACCCTATGGGCTGTCAGTTGTAAAAAATTGCGTATTGCGAATTCGCGTATATCGAGAATAGCGTACTGCAGGGATCTACTGTATTACTGGAACAATCTTTATTACACTTCACGTCTTTGAGTGTTCTGTACAGCGCCTCAAGAGAATGCTTCTTTGCCATGGCGCATTCTTCCCAGATAATTATTTTTCACTGTTGCATGACCTAGGCCATGAGTGATTGATTTTTGTTGTTTCATACGGCTTTTGTGTTCCTATTGATGTTTCGAAGTAGCCTAAATGATGAATGCGTCGTTCTACCTCCATTTCCAGTTACAATTCCAGATGAAGCAACTGGTATTGCAATGTCATTGTTTGCTCGTATTTTGGAAAGCAAGAGCGATATGAGAAATGTTTTGCCAGTTCAGACTGGGGCATCCAAAAAAAGATACCACTTTGTCCCGTTGATACTGCCATGATAATGCGTTCGTAAACATATGCTTGTTCATCAGTCAACATTGATACGTTGTGAGAAACGATATCCAACATGACTGCAATATTATGCTGCAGTTCACGACTTATTTCAGTGTCCATCAAATTAAATGCACTTCGATTCGGCGAACCTATAACATAACAATAACTTAGCGGTAAATTTTTAATTACCATGCAACGATCCTCGATACTAATCATAGCTTGTCGGACTAAATTCAGCGACATTAATGTTTGAACACACGTTTTGTTCTATCATGACTATGCGCCGCATTTTGTCCTGGTAACAGTAAAACTTACGCCACATTGGATTGCATGTAAACGTGACGAATAAGCATGCTCGTCCCTACTCGCGAGTTCATAGCCTCGCTTTAGTAACTATACTGAAATTCGTTTTCATAACACTGGTAAATGAGAAGGTTTTCTCACTGCTCTAAGCAACAATAATTTGAACACATATTCTACTACCACCAGTTAACAACATTAGTTATTATTACCAAAAATTAACAAAGATTTTACTATCGTCACTTATATGAAACGACTTGTTTGAATTAAATTCACCACTTTTGTATTAAACTCACCACCACAGTATGTCAAAAGGCATGTTGCTGTGTCCGTTTATACTTGTTGTAGTTCACTTTATGTGTCATTGCTGAATGTAAACAAAACAAACAAACCAATGTATGACGATAGAAAATTGTAATTAATTAAAGAAGTATAAAATTTACAGATATGAGACATAGTTAAAAACCTATTCTCATACCTAAGGAACGTGTGTGCAAAGTTTGAGTTTAAATGGTTCAGTCGTTTAGGAGGAGTTTGAACACTAACACCGTGACACAAGAATTTTATAGATATAGATGCTGTCTCAAACAGGCCGAAGAATGTATTTAGCTTAACATAAATCTATGAATAGAGCACTGCACAGTAATCATCCCCGTGGCGCGTAAATTTATTTTGTTCAACTCCCAAATTCTTGAAAATTATCGTGAATCTTAATTTATTTTAGGAAAATGCACAACATACTCGAAACATTCTCATACCATCACATGATGTATACCATCACAAACGGTACTGAAACGTTCTGTTCTGGTCGGTAAGCTACACTAAAGCTAGCTCTAGCTTAAGCTAGCTCTCTTAAACTGAAAACGATAGAAAGATGTTTTTGCACAATCCGAGTTGCCTTGAAGCGATCTTTCGTTTGAAATGTCGTTTGTAAAAATTGTCCTTTAACCCTTTGGAAAATTGGCAAAAATGTGGAGTATCTCGTAATTTTGCAACTTTTGAACCGATTGACAGATTTTTGCAAACAACATTTCAAATAAAAGCGATCTTCTTTACAAATAACTTTGTAGAAGAAACCATCTGTCTATAACTTTTAGTTTATGCGAAACCGCAACGAAAAGTTGGAGCCAAACGCGTTAAGCAGGTGTATAAGTGCCTGGGTGCGCATGGCCGGGTGTCCAAGCGGGTCTACCGGTGATACGCATGCGCATGCCAGGACGGCTACACTATGGGGCAACTGTTGGAAAACTGCAGAAAAGAAATTGAATGTGTATTTTAATTGTTTTGAATACTGCTCGGTGATCGTAGGGGATACAAATTTTAGACCCATTTCTTTGTTTTGTCTTGTAGTATAAAACAACATATTTATTTTCAAATGAATACAAACTTTTAGTTCAAACTTTTATCCCGACGTGCAGTTCCACTGTGTTTGCACCTTTGGCGGTTTCCACCGTTTCTGTTCATCCGCCCGTTCAGAGACCGAATGTCTCAAAGCAGAGCGAAACGATTCGCTGTGAGAGCGGAGGCAGTGCTCGTGCACCACTGCAGCGTTGTTTGCTTACAACCGATGAGTGTGATCAGCGTGGAGTTCGGGTTGCGCGCCTCTGACTGTGACTCTCGGCGTGGGGCGAACGGCTTGCTTTCGCTCTTTTGATGCACGTTTGCTCTCACAATGACGCGAAAAGCATTACACTCCCCATCTCGGTTGTGCGGGCGCGATGCGCTATCTTGCATCCTACCTGCGATTAACGATTATTTATATTAGACTAGCTAAGGCCCGGTAGAACCTACCGGTTGTACGTGAATTCTGAAATTCCTGCAATTTCCAAGAGTAATGTTTGTGGATTGTTTTCAGATCATATGTTTTTGTGCCAGTGTGGTTTCTTGGCATTATTATAATTGTTTGTTAAATAAGTCAAGCGGTTTGGCCAGGATTTGCTTACTTCAAACAGCCAGGTTACATGGGTTCATGTACATATAGTCAAAAATCTGTTTTACAATTGACGGATATTAGTTTAAATAGTTTAAATGTCGTTAACCCTTTCTCGGTAGTTTCGAACCAACCGAACGTTGTTTTGATATGTGCATGGTTAAACTGTCGACGATACACAGCCTCTAACGTGAAAATGCTCGACATTAACCAATACTGTATAGAAAATACAGTTGTTGGATAGTCCTAAAATTCTGGACAAATCTTGTAAATCTCATCTTTACTTTATTTCATGCTCATCTTTTTTAAGTGGATGGACCACTAAATGGTCTATTTTTTTATATGATCGTTCTCGAAGGCGACCTCTCTGACCCTTTGTTCCTATCCCGCATGTGCACCAATAAGGTAGGGCTAGGATGGGAGGGTGTCGGAAGGACAATAATTTCTTTTTACGGACGTTGTGGCACGCGACGATCATCTGAAGGGGGAAAGCGAATGTCGCCGAGAGGCTTCTAGACATCTTTTGGTTCAACAGACCAAAGTTATCTTGCTAACTAAATGGACTATTTTTCAACCGAAGTCATTGTTGAAGGTCCAAGACTTTAGTCATTCGATAGTTGACTTCGAATACTACTGTTCGATTACGTTAGTACGAAAAACTGTACTTTAAAAGTTAAAATTTCCTGTTTCATTCACATGCTTCAGTGTTTGTCTTCTATTACTTTAATTCAATATTGTGTATGACTGATCTTTTGCTTTAGTTGACCAATGTTTTAACTATGTTTCCGTTCATAGAAATCGACTAATAAACACGCCGTGGAGGATGATCTAAGCAAACATTCTAAATTTTGTTCCGTTGGTTGAGGGTTCGTCTTCAAAATCTGAACTTGAATGAATGTCCTTGGTGCTGCCCAGGTGTTTTTGTTATTCAATGTTTTTGTTTGATCATGTTAGCCATATCCAATGGAATCATTGATGTTTTAAGTTCATTTTTTGACCACACCGAATCAACTGCTGTTCCATTTTTTCCAGCGTCAAAATTTTCGGAATATATTGCGCCTTCAAAGATTGTATAGAAGTGATTGACAGAAAAAAAGGGTTGATTGTCCTTCAGAGTAATATGACAGCATGAAGGATAATCGCCTTTACTGGATTTTTCGTGAGTACATAAGAGTATCAGAACACCAAAGCTATGAGCTGTTTCGGTGATTTTATGTCGACCTCCAAAACAATACCATTTCTTAAATATTCTCAATTATTTTGCCAGGTTCCAGCAACCTTCCAGCAAAAAGAAATGAACTATTAAGCTATTTTGTGCAATAATTTTTGCGTCGACTTCTGTTACACCTGACGTTTTCACAGCACTGTCTATGGTTGTAACCAAGCTATCCATTGCTGCTTATGCTTTTTACTATGAATTGTCCAAGAACGCACAGCACATATTATTAATTACCAAATCTGTAACTATTTTGAATAGCAGAGCTAAGTTATATTCCATCATCTTGATCCCCCAAAATAATAAATCATTTCGAAAAGCTAATTTTACTTTGCGAAAGTTTTTGGATATGTGAAATACGCTGATTCGCTGGTTGGTGGTGATCAATGTCAATCAATGATCTGGAAGGGTTTTGCATCATTTCCGAGCTTCACTCGTAACGTACTTGAAGAACGGCACACTCCTGGTATGTTGCATAGCATTCAGAAATACTATTGCACACGCGTCTGTTTTCTGGGGTGTTAGCTACATCGTTTAGTTCCGGGTTCTCATAAACTAAAAGATAGAGAAATACGTTACTTGCACGAAGTAGCTTGTCTTGAAGATTTGAAAAGGCATTTGTAAAAGGCATTTGTAAAAATCCCAAGATCAGGTGTGAGGTTACATGAGGGCAAGTGGAGTCGAAAACTGTCTCACTATTGTCGATGATGCAGTGCTATTGGTGTGAATATGATCGATTTTAACCAATACCGTATGAAAAATGCAGATGGTCGAGAGTAAAAACAATACCCGAACATACTTGTAGCAAACATGTTGACTGTGTTTCATGTCAATAATTTTTCTATACCCAGATTAATACAGGGATACTTATGTATGCATTAAGAGGAACAGATCTACTTTCTTAATGGATTGCAGCAAAGTTTATTGCAAACATTTTCACTGCAACATAACTTTGTTAATGGTTTGTTAACCAACCTTTCCGGAGATGGTCAGAACTTTAGCCATGACCGAGTAAAATATGGTTGTTGACATGTGCTTCAGTTCTTCCATAGAAAACACGATCAGTTGTTTTTAGCTTAATTCTTGGAATACATTGTGCTTTTAAGTATGACCTTCGGATTCGGAAATGGAGTAGAGCATTTGCGCTGCTTCGGGCAGCTGACCTTGATCGACGCTTCCCCTTTACTATATCTGCTTATTTTGTCCGTTTTTATGAACTATTTGACCAGTTCAAGTAACCTTCCAGTTAAAAAAAAGGAACGATTAAGCCTTCGCGTTCAACCTTTCCATTGATGCTTTTGATGCAGAACAATGAATAGGCCGTATTAGCTGATTGAAAGTTGGTAAGATTCTTGGTTTTTAAATGTTAGCGGTGAACGGTACATCATTGGTTTCAATTTTTGTCTTAAACTAAGCACAATGAAATCAAAATTTACATATTAATATTTTTTTGCAGCATTTTGCAACATGCTGCGGTGATAAAACAGAACGATTTTTAAAATGTCAAATTTTTGTGGTGTTTCGTACGTACATTATCAGTTACAATTTAAACAAAACTAAACTCAATGCAATAGAAAGCAGTTTGTTTGCATGTTAACCTTTTCAGAAACGTATGTAATATACTGCGGCGATAAAATAGAATAATTTTTAGGAACGTTGCCTACAAAATAACAAAGCAAAAATATCACACAGGGGAAACATAAGGAATAGAAAGAGTTCTTCACTGCTTTCATGAAGAAAAGCATATCATTTTCCATAGCCCTAATACTGCGCAAATGAATTGACATGAAAGATGAAAAGACATGCCCAAATATTTTCGGTTTTATAAAGTAATTTTCACACCCAGTTGGCGGTTTAACGTTACTTTTCGAATTGTTTCAAACGTCGTTTCAAGTTACCCCGCAGAAGATAGTTCGTGGTTGTGTTTTGGCCATTTTTTGTGTCAGAGGTTGTATAGAAACTTTTGTTTAGTTTTGTATGCGATTTTGTTTAATAGGTTTTCTATTTTGATTTTTTTTGGTTATGCTGTCTCAAACAGGCCGAAGAATGTATTTAGCTTAACATAAATCTATGAATAGAGCACTGCACAGTAATCATCCCCGTGGCGCGTAAATTTATTTTGTTCAACTCCCAAATTCTTGAAAATTATCGTGAATCTTAATTTATTTTAGGAAAATGCACAACATACTCGAAACATTCTCATACCATCACATGATGTATACCATCACAAACGGTACTGAAACGTTCTGTTCTGGTCGGTAAGCTACACTAAAGCTAGCTCTAGCTTAAGCTAGCTCTCTTAAACTGAAAACGATAGAAAGATGTTTTTGCACAATCCGAGTTGCCTTGAAGCGATCTTTCGTTTGAAATGTCGTTTGTAAAAATTGTCCTTTAACCCTTTGGAAAATTGGCAAAAATGTGGAGTATCTCGTAATTTGGCAACTTTTGAACCGATTGACAGATTTTTGCAAACAACATTTCAAATAAAAGCGATCTTCTTTACAAATAACTTTGTAGAAGAAACCATCTGTCTATAACTTTTAGTTTATGCGAAACCGCAACGAAAAGTTGGAGCCAAACGCGTTAAGCAGGTGTATAAGTGCCTGGGTGCGCATGGCCGGGTGTCCAAGCGGGTCTACCGGTGATACGCATGCGCATGCCAGGACGGCTACACTATGGGGCAACTGTTGGAAAACTGCAGAAAAGAAATTGAATGTGTATTTTATTTGTTTTGAATACTGCTCGGTGATCGTAGGGGATACAAATTGTAGACCCATTTCTTTGTTTTGTCTTGTAGTATAAAACAACATATTTATTTTCAAATGAATACAAACTTTTAGTTCAAACTTTTATCCCGACGTGCAGTTCCACTGTGTTTGCACCTTTGGCGGTTTCCACCGTTTCTGTTCATCCGCCCGTTCAGAGACCGAATCCAGCTGTGACTCTCGGCGTGGGGCGAACGGCTTGCTTTCGCTCTTTTGATGCACGTTTGCTCTCACAATGACGCGAAAAGCATTACACTCCCCATCTCGGTTGTGCGGGCGCGATGCGCTATCTTGCATCCTATCTGCGATTAACGATTATTTATATTAGATGATTGTTGCAAATCGTTTAAGAAAAAGGTTAAATTCTGGTCGCTTGTGGATGCACCACAAATTTAGTAACTTTATTCACTCGATCGATTTACAACTTTTAATGGGCCCTGCCTCTACAATTATCCCGCTTTTATTCGCCAACCTTGGGTCGGCGTAATCGTTGGTCGGCGTAATCGGCCTAATTGGTGTAGTTTGCGCCGGCTTGTTGTCAAATGTCAACGGTGTCAACCCTACACCTAAGGATCTTGTTTCCATTCGTGACAAAGTGTCTTCAGAGAGGATGAGATGATGCAAGAAGGTGTTTTGAGGGTGCTTAAAGTGTCTTCAGAGAGGATGAGATGATGCAGGAGGGTGTTTTGAGGGTGCTTAAAGTGTCTTCAGAAAAGATGAGATGATGCAGGAAGGTGCTTTTAGGGTGCTTAAAGTGTCTTCAGAAAATATGAGATGAAGCTGGAAGGTGTTTTGAGGGTGCTTAAAGTGTCAACAGAGAGGATGAGATGATGCAGGATGGTGTTTTAAGGGTGCTTAAAGTGTCTTCAAAGAGGATGAGATGATGCAGGAAGGTGTTTTGAGGGTGCTCAAAGTGTCTTCAGAGAGGATGAGATGATGCAGGAAGATGTTGGGACGGAGCTTTAAGTGTCATCAGAGAGGATGAGATGATGCAGGAAGGTGTTTTGAGGGTGCTTAAAATGTCTTCAGAGAGGATGAGATGATGCAGCAAGGTGTTTTGAGGGTGCTTAAAGAGTCTTCAGAGAGGATGAGATGATGCAGGAAGGTGTTTTAAGGGTTCTTAAAGTGTCTTTAGAGAGGATGAGAGGATGCAGGAAGGTGTTTTAAGGGTGCTTAAAGTGTCTTTAAAGGGGATGAGATGATGCAGGAAGGTGTTTTGAGGGTGCTTAAAATGTCTTCAGAGAGGATGACATGATGAAGGAAAGTTTTTTGAGGGTGCTTAAAGTGTCCTTAGAGAAGATGAGATGATGCAGAAAGGTGTTTTGAGGGAGATTAAAGTGTCTTCAGAGAGGATGAGACGATGCAGGAAGGTGTTTTGAGGGTGCTTAAAGTGTCTTCAGAGAGGATGAGATGATGCAGTAAGGTGTTTTGAGGGTGCTTAAAGTGTCTGCATAGAGGATGAGATGATGCAGGAAGGTGTTTTGAGGGTGCCTGAAGTGTCTTCAGAGATGATGAGATAATGCTGGAATGTGCTTTGAGGGTGCTTAAAGTGTCTGTAAAGGGGATGAGATGATGCAGAAAGTTGTTTTGAGGGTGCTTAAAGTGTCTTAAGAGATGATGAGATAATGCTGGAATGTGCTTTGAGGGTGCTTAAAGTGTCTTCAGGGAGGATGAGATGATGCGGGAAGGTGTTTTGAGGGTGCTTAAAGTGTCTTCAGAGGGAATGATTTGATGCAGGAAGTTGTTTTGAGGGTGCTCAAAGTGTCTTCAGAGAAGATGAAAGGATGCAGGAAGGTGTTTTGAGGGTGCTTAAAGTTTCTTCAGAGGGAATGAGATGATGCAGGAAGGTGTTTTAAAGGTGCTTAAATTATCTTCAGAGAAGAGGAGATGATGCAGGAAGGTGTTTGGAGGGTGCTTAAAGTGTCTTCAGATAGGATGAGATGATGCAGAAAGGTGTTAAGAGGGTGCATAAAGTGTCTTCTGAGTGAATGAGATGATGCAGGAAGGTGTTTTGAGTATGCTTAAAGTTTCTTTAGAGTAGATGAGATGATGCAGGAAGTTGTTTAAAGGGTATGAGGTTTCAGAGAGAATGCGATGATGCTGGAAGGTGTTTTGAGGATGCTTTATTTATTTTCAGAGAGGATGAGATGATGCAGGAAGGTGTTTTGAGGGTGCTTAAAGTGTCTTTTGAGGGAATAAGATGATGCAGGAAGGTGTTTTGAGTGTGCTTAAAGTGTCTTTAGAGAAGATGAGTTGATGCAAAATGAGTTTTAGAAGATGCTTATAATGTCTTTAGAGAGAATAAGACGATGCAAAATGGTGTTTTGAAGGTGCTTAAAGTGTCTTAGAGAAAATGAGACGATGCAAAATGAGATTAAGAAGGTGCTTAAAGTGTCTTTAGAGAGAATGAGACGATGCAAAATGAGGTTTAGAAGGTGCTTAAAGTGTCTTTAGAGAGAATGAGACGATGCAAAATGGTGTTTTGAAGGTGCTTAAAGTGTCTTTGGAGAGAATGAGACGATGCAAAATGAGGTTTAGAAGGTGCTTAAAGTGTCTTTAGAGAGAATGAGACGATGCCAGATTAGGCTAAGAAGGTGCTTAAAGTGTCTTTATAAGGTATGAGACGATGCAAAATTAGATTTAGAAGGTGCTTAAAGTGTCTTTAGAGAGAATGAGACGATGCAAAATGAGGTTTAGAAGGTGCTTAAAGTGTCTTTAGAAAGAATGAGACGATGCAAAATTAGGTTTAGAAGGTGCTTAAAGTGTCTTTAGAGAGAATCAGACGATGCAAAATGAGGTTTAAGCAAAATGGTGTTTTGATGGTGCGCTAAGTGTCTTTAGAGAGAATGAGACGATGCGAAATGGTGTTTGGAAGGTGCTTAGAGTGTCTTTAGAGAGAATGATACGATGCAAAATGAGCTTTAGAAGGTGCTTAAAGTGTCTTTAGAGAGAATGAGACGATGCAAAATGGTGTTTTGAAGGTGCTTATAGTATCTTTAGAAAGAATAAGACGATGCAAAATGAGGTTTAGAAGGTGCTTATAGTGTCTTTAGAAAGAATGAGACGATGCAAAATTAGGTTTGGAAGGTGCTTAAAGTGTCTTTAGAGAGAATGGAACGATGCAAAATGAGGTTTAAGCAAAATGGTGTTTTGTTGGTGCGTGAAGTGTCTTTGCAGAGAATGAGACGATGCGAAATGGTGTTTGGAAGGTGCTTAAAGTGTCTTTAGAGAGAATGCGACGATACAAAATGAGGTTTATTAGGTGCTTAAAGTGTCTTTAGAGAGAATTAGACGATGCAAAATGAGGCTTAGAAGGTGCTTAAAGTGTCTTTAGCGAGAATGAGACGATGCAAAATGTGGTTTAGAAGGTGCTTAAAGTGTCTTTAGAGAGAATGAGACGATGCAAAATGAGGTTTAGAAGGTGCTTGTAGTGTCTTTAGAGAGAATAAGACGATGCAAAATTAGGTTTAGAAGGTGCTTAAAGTGTCTTTAGAGAGAATGAGACGATGCAAAATGAGGTTTAGAAGGTGTTTAAAGTGTCTTTAGAGAGAATGAGACGATGCAAAATGAGGTTTAGAAGGTGCTTAAAGTGTCTTTAGAGAGAATGAGACGATGCAAAATGAGGTTTAGAAGGTGCTTAAAGTGTCTTTAGAGAGAATGAGACGATGCGAAATGAGGTTTAGAAGGTGCTTAAAGTGTCTTTAAAGAGAATAAGACGATGCAAAATGAGGTTTAGAAGGTGCTTAAAATGTCTTTAAAGAGAATGAGACGATGCAAAATGAGGTTTAGAAGGTGCTTAAAGTGACTTTAAAGAGAATGAGACGATGCAAAATGAGGTTTAGAAGGTGCTTAAAGTGTCTTTAGAGAGAATAAGACGAAGCAAAATGAGGTTTAGAAGGTGCTTAAAGTGTCTTTAGAGAGAATGAGACGATGCAAAATGAGGTTTAGAAGGTGCTTAAAGTGTCTTTAGAGAGAATGAGACGATGCAAAATGAGGTTTAGAAGGTGCTTAAAGTGTCTTTAGAGAGAATGAGACGATGCATAATGGTTTTTAGAAGGTGCTTAAAATGTCTTTGGACAGAATTAGGTTCAGAAGGTGCTTAAAGTGTCTTTAGAGAGAATGAAACGATGCAAAATGAGGTTTAGAAGGTGCTTAAAGTGTCTTTAGAGAGAATGAGACGATGCAAAATGAGGTTTAGAAGGTGCTTATAGTGTCTTTAGAGAGAATAAGACGATGCAAAATTAGGTTTAGAAGGTGCTTAAAGTGTCTTTAGAGAGAATGAGACGATGCAAAATGAGGTTTAGAAGGTGTTTAAAGTGTCTTTAGAGAGAATGAGGCGATGCAAAATGAGGTTTAGAAGGTGCTTAAAGTGTCTTTAGAGAGAATGAGACGATGCAAAATGAGGTTTAGAAGGTGCTTAAAGTGTCTTTAGAGAGAATGAGACGAAGCAAAATGAGGTTTAGAAGGTGCTTAAAGTGTCTTTAGAGAGAATGAGACGATGCAAAATGTTGTTTTGAAGGTGCTTAAAGTGACTTTAGAGAGAATGAGACGATGCAAAATGAGGTTTACAAGGTGCTTAAAGTGACTTTAGAGAGAATGAGACGATGCAAAATGAGGTTTAGAAGGTTCTTAAAGTGTCTTTAGAAAGAATGAGACGATGCAAAATGAGGTTTAGAAGATGCTTATAGTGTCTTTAAAGAGAATGAGACGATGCAAACTGAGGTTTAGAAGGTGCTTAAAGTGTCTTTAGAGAGAATGAGACGATGCAATATGAGGTTTAGAAGGTGCTTATAGTGTCTTTAGAGAGAATAAGACGATGCAAAATGAGGTTTAGAAGGTGCTTAAAGTGTCTTTAGAGAGAATGAGACGATGCAAAATGAGGTTTAGAAGGTGCTTAAAGTGTCTTTAGAGAGAATGAGACGATGCAAAATGAGGTTTAGAAGGTGCTTAAAGTGTCTTTAGAGAGAATGAGACGAAGCAAAATGAGGTTTAGAAGGTGCTTAAAGTGTCTTTAGAGAGAGTGAGACGATGCAAAATGTTGTTTTGAAGGTGCTTAAAGTGACTTTAGAGAGAATGAGACGATGCAAAATGAGGTTTACAAGGTGCTTAAAGTGTCTTTAGAGAGAATGAGACGATGCAAAATGAGTTTTAGAAGGTTCTTAAAGTGTCTTTAGAAAGAATGAGACGATACAAAATGAGGTTTAGAAGATGCTTATAGTGTCTTTAGGGAGAATCAGATGATGCAAACTGAGGTTTAAAAGGTGCTTAAAGTGTCTTTAGAGAGAATGAGACGATGCAAAACGGTGTTTTGAAGGTGCTTAAAGTGTCTTTAGAGAGAATGAGACGATGCAAAATTAGGTTTAGAAGGTGCTTAAAGAGTCTTTAGAGAGAATGAGACGATGCAAAATGAGGTTTAGAAGGTGCTTGAAGTGACTTTAGATGATGAGTCCCACCTCTTACCCCATCACCGGTTTGAGAATGGTGGAGTTATCATAAGATATTTGTAAGCAATATCCAAGGCAAATCACGAAGTGGTGGGATCAATGTGACCCTTCACGAAAAAGACCAGTCAGCTCTCTTTTCCTTGCGTACAGCGGTTAGCACAACTTCCATAAGACAGGAGTCGTGGAACCGCGCTCCGGAGTGCACGGCCAAAAAATGCTCTCTCCTATTCGTGTAGCCGGTATCTCCCTTATCCAACATATGGAGGGGAGTTACCACTTTCCAGGATTGGCAAATTTAGCAAACCTTATCCGTGAAACAGTTGGTCACGTCGAAAATATCATCAATGGATGAATTCGAGGCGCCTGCCACGTGATTGCACAAGAGCGACTGATGCAGTTCCTACAGAAAGATCAACTTCAAATTTCCACTTTTACGCGCGCGTGTCTCAAAGATATGTTGTTCCATTTTTTTTATTTACATTTAAATTTGCAAAACAAAAATCTCATCATCATCACCTGTGAGATCGTGATGACAAGTGCGATGCTTACAAACATTAAATTTTCACAATAGACAACTACGAGACATTGCACACTCTACTGGGTGCTACTTAACAACCTGCTTAACGTACACGGCACACAAGCGCTTGAACTCGCGAACGTTTGCAGCCTCGGCAATCTCTCTAGGCATGCTGTTATACCATTGTATACCTTTACAAAACAAATAATTTCTGGCAAATACTGTTGAAAAGTTCGACGTTCTAGGATCATGAGCCCTTCGAGTGTTGTACCGGTGAACGTCAGAACCCCTAACTACTCTTTCTCCAAGGTACCCCGGTAACAAGCCCCTCAGGAGTTTGAATATTAGTATCATAGTATGATACACTATCCGCTGCTCTACCGACATCCATTGCAGGACATCTAGCATAACAGCAGACGGCGTGTACCGACTACAACACAACACTAACCTCATTACCCTATTTTGCACTTTTTGCAACCTTTTGAGCTGTGTCCGATTGCCGAGGAACAATATTGATGGACAAATATCAAAATGTGGTGAGATAATGGATTTGTAGAGGTGAACTTTCCCAAAAAAATTTAGGTTGTTCCCCAGTCTACTTATCACCCCACACTTCTTTGCCACCTTAGCGATGACCCCATCAATATGTGCACTGAATGTAAGTCCGTCGTCAAGAATGACTCCCAAACATTTCACCTGGGACACTCGGTCAATTGGTTCCGTGTTGATGGCAATGGAAAGCTGGCCGATCCACTCCCTCCTCGACATCACCATGTAGTGTGTTTTACTAATGTTTAATGCGAGTTTCTTGTATTTCAACCAGCCATCCAGAGCCACGAAGTCTGCATTGAAAAGGGACTCTGCCTGTTTCACGTCCTTTCGCGATATAAATATTACTGTGTCATCAGCAAAAAGATTTATCTCGCAGGAACGTAAGACCTGCTTCATGTCATTTATATACATGATAAACAAAATTGGTCCAAGAACACTTCCTTGTGGAACCCCAAGGGTGTTTTCAATGGGATCTGAAACAGATTTTTTGAAAATTGTCCTCTGGGTTCTACCTGTCAGATAATCGCTGAACCAACTGAGTTCCTTCCCCTCAATACCGAATCGTCGAAGTGTTGTGAGGAACAAGGGTCTCGATATTGTTTCAAATGCCCGCTTTAGATCCAAGAAAACTGCAAGCACCGGCTGTCCACTGTCCATCAACCCTTTCCACTTCGCAAGCACCAGGTTCAGTGCAGTTTCACAGGAATGTCCTTCCCGATATCCCGACTGCTCCCGGGCCAGCAGGCCGGTCTGGTCCAGGTATTGCACCAATTGGTCTTTGATAACAACCTCCAGGACTTTTTCGACAGTGTGAAGCATGTTGATGGGACGGAACTCTTCCGCTTTGATAGCTCCAGTCAGCTTTGGAATAGGTACAACCAATGACTCCTTCCATGTCTCCGGAAAAACACCCCTCTCCATCGATTGGTTAATCAAATCCAGGAGCGTCTCCCCCGCTACATGAAAGCAATCCTGCAAAGTTTTTGCATTGACATTCCCTATTCCTGCCGTTTTGGTCAGGTCAAAACATATCTGCCTAAGCTTGCTCATGTCTATTGGTTGAAAAGAAAATCTATGCCTGGGAGCATCAACTTGTCTCAGCTCGACTGGTTCGTCTACCGTCGGAATGTTGCTGTGAACAAGTGTGACGCTATTCTCAAAAAAGTTGTTGAACCTTTCTGCGACCACCGCCTCATCGGACTCGAAACAGTTATCGAATTTCACGCATGAAGCGGTATTCTCGTCGGGTTTCAACATGCTTTTAAGAAGTTTCCAAAGTTCCCTACTATTACCCTGATGCTTGCTAATTTCCCTACTGAAGTATTCCTCATGAGTAGTTTTTAAAGACCTACTGTACTCGTTTCGTAGCTTAGTGTACTCACACCAATGTGAAGCCAGATTGGTCCGAACAAATGTTTTATACACTTTGTCTCTTTTCCACTTTAGACGTTCCAGAGCCAACGTATACCATCTGCCAGATTATCTAGTCTCCACGGTCCTTTCATAAACTAAACTATTCATAGCACTCTCTAGTGTATCCTTCAATAGATCTGCGGCTTCCTGGAAATTTGTAGTTACCCTCTGTAGACCCAAAGTGACTGCCTGACAAAGACCCTCTTTAGAGTACCTATTCCAGCATTTAACTTGTTTTTGAACTGTCCTGAAACGTTCATCATTCAAGTTTAAAAGCAAAGTTTCATGATCAGATATTTTTGCACAAGCATCTGTTACCACGCTAATTGAGTCTGTGTTGCAGTACACATGGTCAATCAATGTCCTGCTATTCTTCGTAATACGGGTAGCTGCACTAACCTTTTGCTTCAGGCACACCGAGTCCTTAAGCTTCTTCAATTTTTCGGACCTCAAATCATTGAACCAATCAATGTTGAAGTCCCCAACCAAGACATTACGCTTGCCAAAATCTAGAAATCTGTCTAACCAGTCTTCCAGAATTTCGACAAATCGTGAGTCACTTGAACTAGGTGAGTGATACCGAACGCCATAGTTTGCAGCCGCCAACCAAAAAAGGCAACCGAGTTCCCAGCATAAACTGCAACCCCCCCTGTGTGTCGTGAGTGGGACAAACAGGACACGGCCCTGTACCCCGGTATACTAAACTGATCAAATGCTTCGCACTCCGTTATATGCGTCTCAGATAGAAGGACCAACGCGGGTTGCATCCTTTCTACCGAGTCGCGTAACAGAACATAGCTTGACGATAGGCCAGCGACATTGCAATACATGATTTCATATCGCTGTCCTATCCCCAGCAATCTCTGCTATTGGGAATGCTTAGCAATCTTTGATACCTGTTTTTTGTATATGGGGCACTCGCTACTAAAAGCAGCATGTTCCGTGCTCCCTCTTGAACCCGCCAACACGCAGTTCACACATTTTAAGGCCGCCGACTTACTTTCCGACATCCTGTGTGCACCACTGCACCTAGAGCAGGCTTCCTCCTTATTGCACTCGTTGCTTTTGTGCCCAAACTGCCCGCACCGGAAACATCGCAATACATGAACTGAAGTGCTTTTCGCACAACTGTCAAAACCTATTTTGACCTTTTTGAGGTCCTCTAGACATTGTGCCGATTCCTTGTCTACATCGATCACGACATTGTACTTCTGGTACTTGTAGAACCTACTTTCGTACATGCCAACAAGCTCCAGTGTCGCGAACGGGATCCCTGCATTCTGTTCCTTCAGAAGTGCAATCACATCCTCACCAGAATACTTCTCCGTCATTCCCATTATCCTTACTCTGGACAACGGTAAACGAACGGAATAAGCATCCCCGAGTTTGGACTGCACCTCCTTGCTAACTTCATCTAACGCGGATGCAGGACACTGTACAAAAACCTGACCTTTTCTACCATTACGGAAGTCCGAAACCTGCTGCTTCCTCTGATCCAAACGGGCGCGTAGATCAACTCTTGTCTTGTCGCAAGATTGATCCACCTTCGGTACAATTACTAAAGACTTGGAGAGTTTTTGCTCTGCCACTTTAGCCACGTCTTTTTTACCTATTTTGGGCCCAGAGCCAGCCTCCTTCACAACACTCTTGGTTGCTGTGGGCTTGGTATTAGCTCTTCCCACGTCAAAATTACCAATAATTGTTTGAACCTTATTTTTCAAACTATTATCTGCCCCACTTTTTTTGGCCACTACTGTAGCAAAGCTCTTACTCCCCTTCTCCTTAGCACTCACCGGCGAAGGCTTCTCAATGATAACCTTCGGTACAGGAGGGGCTCTCAATGTAGTGGTGGTGGCATCGCGCAAAGTTGATGTAACTTGGTGCTTTACCGCCTTACACACTTCTTTTTTCATTCCTTCCAGTCCCTTCTTAACAGCACTCTCAATCAGTGCACACAATTTAAAATCTGCTGCTTGTAGGGCTTGGGATTGCTCTCCGCTTGACGGTCGGCTATCTCCCACCACTACATCCTGCATGCCCGGTTTCTTATTGCAAGCGATACAAGTATCGCACATAAACACAACATTTTTCGACTTTTTAACCGCCTTTGCAACCGATTTAGTCAGATCGGCGCACAGGTGGTGAAAATGACCGCCGCAATCATTGCAGACGATCGGGTCATCGCTAGTTGAAACGACCACGGAGCATTTTTTACACTCCATGGCCGTAAAACAAAATCCGAGCAAAAACTCACGCAAATAAACACCGTATACGTACCGCCCGCTCCACACGCTGCCGTCTCACCCACACGAAACACAAATTACTAGTTTGGCCGGTTAGACCACTACAAGCACACCGTTACGATAACTGGCGATATGGACACCGCTCCAGCTAACAAAAACAAACTACCCAGCTAACGCCACTAATAAGCGACGCCGCCAAGAACAAAACCAACCGCTATCACCGAACGATGCACTATGAACAAAAACAAACTCTACCAAACACTAAACAGACACTTCGGACACATTTGCACAGCGAAAACAAATGTTAAATCTGCCCTCGACTAGGCAAAAAAATCCGAAAACGTAGAGCACTTCTAACACACGCACTGCACTGTCAACAGTCACTCACACCCATTAGAGAGAATGAGACGATGCAAAATGAGGTTTAGAAGGTGCTTAAAGTGACTTTAGAGAGAATGAGATGATGCGAAATGGTGTTAAGAAGGTACTTAAAGTGTCTCTAAAGAGAATGAGACGATGCAAAATGGTGTTTAGAAGGAGCTTAAAGTGTCTTTAGAGAGAATGAGACGATGCAAAATGAGGTTTAGAAGGTGCTTAAAGTGACTTTAGAGAGAATAAGACGATGCAAAATGAGGTTTAGAAGGTGCTTAAAGAGACTTTAGAGAGAATGAGACGATACAAAATGAGGTTTAGAAGGTGCTTAAAGTGACTTTAAAGAGAATTAGACGATGCAAAATGAGGTTTAGAAGGTGCTTAAAGTGACTTTAGAGAGAATGAGACGATGCAAAATGGGGTTTAGAAGGTGCTTAAAGTGACTTTAGAGAGAATGAGACGATGCAAAATGAGGTTTAGAAGGTACTTAAAGTGACTTTAGAGAGAATGAGACGATGCAAAATGAGATTTAGAAGGTGCCTAAAATGACTTTAAAGAGAATTAGACGATGCAAAATGAGGTTTAGAAGGTGCTTAAAGTGACTTTAGAGAGAATGAGACGATGCAAAATGGGGTTTAGAAGGTGCTTAAAGTGACTTTAGAGAGAATGAGACGATGCAAAATGAGGTTTAGAAGGTACTTAAAGTGACTTTAGAGAGAATGAGACGATGCAAAATGAGGTTTAGAAGGTGCTTAAAGTGTCTTTAAAGTGAATTAGACGATGCAAAATGAGATTAAGAAGGTGCTTAAAGTGTCTTTAAAGAGAATAAGACGATGCAAAATGAGGTTTAGAAGGTGCTTAAAGTGACTTTATAGAAAATGAGACGATGCAAAATGGTGTTAAGAAGGTACTTAAAGTGTCTCTAAAGAGAATGAGACGATGCAAAATGGTGTTTAGAAGGAGCTTAAAGTGTCTTTAAAGAGAATGAGACGATGCAAAATAAGGTTTAGAAGGTGCTTAAAGTTTCTTTAAAGAGAATGAGACGATGCAAAATGTGGTTTAGAAGGTGCTTAAATTGACTTTAAAGAGAATGAGACGATGCAAAATAAGGTTAAGAAGGTGCTTAAAGTGACTTTAGAGAAAATAAGACTATGCATAATGAGGTTTAGAAGGTGCTTAAAGTGACTTTTAAGGGAATGAGACGATGCAAAATGGTGTTTAGAAGGTGCTTAAAGTGACTTTAAAGAGAATGAGACGATGCAAAATGGTGTTTAGAAGGTGCTTAAAGTGTCTTTAAAGAGAATGAGACGATGAAAAATGAGGTTTAGAAGGTGCTTAAAGTGACTTTAGAGAGAATGAGACGATGCAAAATTAGGTTTAGAAGGTGCTTAGAGAGAATGAGACGATGCAAAATGAGGTTTAGAAGGTGCTTAAAGTGACTTTAAAGAGAATAAGACGAAGCAAAATGAGGTTTAGAAGGTGCTTAAAGTGTCTTTAAAGAGAATAAGACGATGTAAAATGAGGTTTAGAAGGTGCATTAAGTGATTTTAGAGAGAATGAGACGATGAAAAATGAGGTTTAGAAGGTGCCAAAAATGACTTTAGAGAGAATTAGACGATGCAAAATGAGGTTTAGAAGGTGCTTAAAGGGACTTTAGAGAGAATGAGACGATGCAAAATGAGGTTTAGAAGGTGCTTAAAGTGTCTATAAAGAGAATGAGACGATGCAAAATGAGGTTTAGAAGGTGCTAAAATGTCTTTAAAGAGAATAAAACGATGCAAAATGGTGTTTAGAAGGTGCTTAAAGTGTCTTTAAAGAGAATGAGACGATGCAAAATGAGGTTTAGAAGGTGCTTAAAGTGACTTTAGAGAGAATGAGACGATGTAAAATGAGGTTTAGAAGGTGCTCAAAGTGTCTTTAAAGAGAATGAGACGATGCGAAATGGTGTTTAGAAGGTGCTTATAGTGTCTTTAAAGAGAATGAGACGATGCAAAATGAGGTTTAGAAGGTGCTTAAAGTGTCTTTAAAGAGAATAAGACGATGCAAAATGAGGTTTAGAAGGTGCTCAAAGTGTCTCTAAAGAGAATGAGACGATGCAAAATGAGGTTTAGAAGGTGCTTAAACTGTCTTTAAAGAGAATGAGACGATACAAAATGAGTATTAGAAGGTGCTTAAAGTGTCTTTAAAGAGAATAAGACGATGCCGAATGAGGTTTAGAAGGTGCTTAAAGTGACTTTAGAGAGAATGAGACGATGCAAAATGAGGTTTACAAGGTGCTTAAAGTGACTTTAGAGAGAATGAGACGATGCAAAATGGTGTTTAGAAGGTGCTTAAAGTGACTTAAGAGAGAATGAGACGATGCAAAATGAGGTTTGGAAGGTGCTTAAAGTGACTTTAGAGAGAATGAGACGATGTAAAATGAGGTTTAGAAGGTGCTCAAAGTGACTTTAAAGAGAATGAGACGATGCAAAATGGTGTTTAGAAGGTGCTTAAAGTGACTTTAGAGTGAATGAGACGATGCAAAATGAGGTTTAGAAGGTGCTTTAAGTGACTTTAAAGAGAATAATACGATGCAAACTGAGGTTTAGAAGGTGCTTAAAGTGACTTTAGAGAGAATGAGACGATGCAAAATGAGGTTTAAAAGATGCTTAAAGGGACTTTAAAGAGAATGAGACGATGCAAAATGAGGTTTAGAAGGTGCTTAAAGTGTCTTAAAAGAGAATAAGACGATGCAAAATGAGGTTTAGAAGGTGCTTAAAGTGACTTTCGAGAGAATGAGACGATGCAAAATGAGGTTTAGAAGGTGCTTTAAGTGACTTTAGAGAGAATGAGACGATGCAAAATGAGGTTTAGAAGGTGCTTAAAGTGGCTTTAAAGAGAATGAGACGATGCAAAATGAGGTTTAGAAGGTGCTTAAAGTGACTTTAGAGAGAATGAGACGATGCAAAATGGTGTTTAGAAGGTGCTTAAAGTGTCTTTAAGGAGAATGAGACGATGCAAAATGAGGTGGAGAAGGTGCTTAAAGTGTCTTTAAAGAGAATCAGACGATGCAAAATGAGGTTTAGAAGGTGCTTAAAATGTCTTTAAAGAGATTGAGACGATGCAAAATGGTGTTTAGAAGGGGCTTAAAGTGTCTTTAAAGAGAATGACACGATGCAAAATGAGGTTTAGAAGGTGCTTAAAGTGACTTTAACGAGAATGAGACGATGCAAAATGAGGTTTAGAAGGTGCTTAAAGTGTCTTTAAAGAGAATGAGATGATGCAAAATGGTGTATAGAAGGTGCTTATAGTGTCATTGAAGAGAATCAGACGATGCAAAATGAGGTTTAAAAGGTGCTTAAAGTGACTTTAGAGAGAATGAGACGATGCAAAATGAGGTATAGAAGGTGCTTAAAGTGTCTTTAGAGAGAATGAGACGATGCAAAATGAGGTGGAGAAGGTGCTTAAAGTGTCTTTAAAGAGAATCAGACGATGCAAAATGAGGTTTAGAAGGTGCTTAAAATGTCTTTAAAGAGAATGAGACGATGCAAAATGGTGTTTAGAAGGTGCTTAAAGTGTCTTTAAAGAGAATGAGACGATGCAAAATGAGGTTTAGAAGGTGCTTAAAGTGACTTTAACGAGAATGAGACGATGCAAAATGAGGTTTAGAAGGTGCTTAAAGTGACTTTAGAGAGAATGAGACGATGCAAAATGAGGTTTAGAAGGTGCTTAAAGTGTCTTTAGGGAGAATGAGACGATGCAAAATGGTGTGTAGAAGGTGTTTATAGTGTCTTTGAAGAGAATGAGACGATGCAAAATGAGGTTTAGAAGGTGCTTAAAGTGACTTTAGAGAGAATGAGACGATGCAAAATGGTGTTTAGAAGGTGCTTAAAGTGTCTTTAAGGAGAATGAGACGATGCAAAATGAGGTTTAGAAGGTGGTTAAAGTTTTTTTTTTTTTTTTGATGATGAGTCCCACCGCTTACTCCTACATAGGTTTGAGAGGGACGAAAGTATCTTGCGATATTGAATATAAATCATCAAACGAGAGGGGGCATTGGGTCATTACTCTCCAGAACAATCGAATCCATCTCTGCTCCATTCATACAACGGTCGCCATCAATTGCACAAAGAGGTACATCTTAGATTTCCCAACTAGCAAAAGGGGACCACTTTCCGGAGTAGGGCAGGTATTTTCGCACAGATTTGGTTAACACCGCCAGCTATCAATGGTTGATAGTGTGGTGAAACCCACCAGTACTACTTAAGGGACCTGATCTTGTTCCTTGCATACAACGGTCCCGAGCAATCACCTCGAAAGGCAAATCGCCGAGTCCCCCAAGGTAACGAGGCACCACCTTCCGGAGTGTAAAAGGGTATTCCTGCCCTGTTTGTAATTCACACCGCCAATTACCATTGGTTGATTATGTGGTGCCACTATCAAGAACAGAAAGGGACCCAACTACAGCGAGATGTGTAGATACTACTAGTTCTTTTCGTACAGCCATGTCCACCAATTGTCCTCATTTACGCGCGCGTGTCTCAAAACTATGTAGACTCATTCATTCTATAAAGTTTAATTAAATAATAAAAATAAAAAGTCCCTGTTCATTTTTTTACTCATCATCACCATAGTCAAAGACCGTGTTGACAAATGCAATACTACGGGGCTCAAAAACTACAACATTTACTAAATACATTACAAGCACAGCGTCAGACCACCTGCTCCACGTATACGGCGCATAGGCGTTTGAACTCCCTTAGATTTTGCGCTTGTTTAATCTCTCTCGGCATCCTGTTGTACCATTGTACTCCTTTAAAAAACAACGAATTTCGGGCGTTTCCAGACAGATAGCTGGGAAGTCTCGGCTCACCGGCACTACGAGTGTTATACCGATGCACGTCAGACCCAACCACTATCCTTTCCCCCAAATACGTTGGTACCAGGCCTTTCAAAATTTTGTACACAAAGACTACAGTTTGGAACACTATTCGCTGCTTGACCGACATCCACTGTAAGACGTCGAGCATAACAACCGAAGGAGTATACCAGCCGCAACACAAAATCATTCGCATGACTCTGTTTTGCAACCTCTGCAGTCTCTGTAACTGTGTTTGATTGCCGAGAAATAAAATTGATGCACAGAAATCAAAGTGCGGTGTTATTAACGATTTGTAGAGCTGAACTTTTCCGAAAAAATTCAGATTGTTGCCCAATCTACTAATCACACCACACTTTTTTGCCACTTTTGAGGTAACATTGTCAATATGAGGCCCAAAAGACAGTTTTTCGTCTAATATAACTCCCAGATATTTTATCTGGGAGACTCTGTCGATTGGTTCCTGATTGATGACAATAGCTGATTGGTCAGTAATTTTTCTCGAAGACAATACCATGAATTTGGTCTTCTTGATGTTTAAGGCCAATTTCTTGTATTTTAACCAACCATCTAAGGCAGTGATGTCAAACTCGTTTGACCTCGAGGGCCACATTTCGCCCCAAAATAGGTTCGCGGGCCAAAACGTAAAATTGATTGGATTGATGAAAATATGTTCTTATCAGTGTGGTTTGATCCAAACAGTCAATCGTGTTTAATACCTTCAATTTTTTAAAATATTATATTACTTTTTATAAAATTTACAATTTTTAGTAAAAGATAAATTTTCTTTATCACTATTGTGCATTTTGGTAAAGATTGAAAAAAAAAGTAAATGTGCATTATTACTACAGCAAACTTATTGCTCCACATCTGTTATTTTATTTAGAATGGTCCTGTAGTTCATGACGTTTGTTTTGTATTAACACTAGTTATGCACTCGTCTCGAAAATCTGTGTGAAATCTTTGCTCTTGTCAACCGCAATATCATCGGCGTGATGTAGATCAAAGTTGTACATCACTTTCTTATAGAAATTGTTGAAATTGACGTTCGTTCAGTTCTCTTGCAATTCATTCAATTCAATAAAAAAATACTTTGCTATACAAACAATGGATAATACTCAAAAATCCAAACTTTCGATGTATTGCTTCAAAGGGGTTGCCGGCCGGATCCGATGTGCTTGCGGGCCGCATGTGGCCCGCGGGCCGTATGTTTGACATCCCTGATCTAAGGCATCTAAATCGACATTCAAAAGCTCCTTGGTCTGTTTTAAATCTTTCCGCGAGACAAACAAGACTGTATCGTCCGCAAAAAGATTGATTTCACATGACTGTAAAACGTTTTTCATGTCGTTTATATACATAATAAACAACACTGGACCAAGAACACTTCCTTGTGGAACCCCAAGGGTGTTTTCGATAGGGTTTGAACAACAGTTCATGAAAATTGTTCGTTGCGTTCTTCCACTGAGATAAGATGCGAACCATTCGAACTGAACTCCATCGATACCGAACCTTTTGATTGTTTCCAATAACAAAGGTCGCGATATCGTTTCAAACGCCCGTTTCAAATCCAAGAACACTGCAACAATCGGTTGTTTTCGCTCCATTAACTCCTTCCACTTAGCTAATAAAAGGTTCAGCGCAGATTCACAAGAATGTCTTTCTCTATAGCCCGACTGTTCCTTCACCAGCAAGTTATGCCTGTCAAGATACTGGACAAGTTGTTGTTTGACAACAAGTTCCAACACCTTTTCAAGTATATGAAGCATGTTAATCGGACGAAACTCCTCCGCATTGGTGGCTCCTGACACTTTAGGAATTGGCACTACTAGAGACTCCCTCCACGAGTCAGGAAAAATACCCTCCTCCAATGATTGATTGATCAGTGAAAGAAGGACCCCCCCAACTACATGGAAACAGTCACGCAGTACCTGAGCATTCACTTTGCTAATTCCAGCCTTGTTCTCTAAGCTAAAACAAATCGATTTGAGCTTTTCAATCGATATTGGTTCGAACTTGAATTGTTGTCTTGGGTTACTATTTGGTCTCAATGCCAAAGGTTTAGCCACGGAAGGAATACTTTGATGAATAGAGTTGACACTATCAACAAAAAAAGTGTTTAATCTTTCAGCAATTGTGCTTTCCTCAAAAATGGCGCATCCTTCAAATGTTACACTTAAACCAGGCTTATCCTCTGGCTTTAGCATAGACTTGAGGACTTTCCACAGTTCCCTGCTATTACCTTGGTGGTCCCAGATCTGGTTGCTAAAATACTGTTGCCTTGTTTCTTTCAGACGCTGTGTATATTCATTCCTCAAAGCGGTGTATTCCCACCACTGCTGAGAAATGTTTGTCCTTAAGAACTTGGCATAGGCACAGTCCCTTCTGCTCTTAAGCCTTGCTAGATCTGTGTTATACTACTTGTTTGAATCCCTACAGGCAATAGTTCGGTCCACTGTGAAGGTTTTCATGGCATTTTCCAGAGTATCCCACAATATTTTAGCCGTTTCGTTAAAACCAGAAATTGTACTCTGCAAACCCTCTCTAACGAAATTGCAAAGAGATGATTTGGAGTATCCGGTCAAACAAGAAATACGTTTTTGGACAATGTTGGAATGCTCATTACGAAGGCTCAACCCTAGAGTCTCGTGGTCAGTTATCTTGAGAGCCGACACCGTAGCAACTGACAAAGACTCGAAATTGCAATATACATGATCAATCAGGGTTCTACTCAGCCTCGTGATGCGAGTCGGCTGGTTAACCAGTTGTTTCAAGTTGACTGCTTCCATTGCTCTTTTTAAGGGAACCGACTTTTCAGTGTTCAACCAATCGATATTAAAGTCACCAACCACAATTTTACGTTTATTGAAATCGATGAATCTGTCCAGCCACCCCTCCAAAACACCCACGAACCCAGAGTCACTAGAACTAGGTGAATGATAAACAACTCCATAGTTCGCCGCTGCCACACCGCGAGCAACCGCAATACCCAAAAACCAGTTGCCCTCTTTCATTTCATTTAATAAAACTTTGAAAACAACCGAATCTCTGGCATATATTGCAACTCCTCCAGTATGTCGCGAGTTAGACAAACAAGATTCGACACGGTATCCTGGTATGTGAAACTGATCAAAAGCTTCAACTTCCGTGATATGTGTTTCGGCGACTAGAACCATCAATGGTTTAATTTTCTCTACTGTCGTACGCAACATTGCATAGTTGGTTGGCAGCCCAGCAATATTCATATACAATATTTCATACTGCCGAACAATATCCCAACCGTCTTGCTATTGCGTGGACTTCTTTTTTTTTTTTCAACTCCTTCTGGAACATTGGACACACACTACTATTTGCAGCATGGTTCGTGTTGAAGTTGTTGGTGCTCAAATTATTAGCCCGTTCGCAGTTGACACACTTAAAAACAACAGACTTACAAGTTGCTGTTTTATGTTTATCACCGCATTTTGAACAGGCCAACTCATTTTTGCAGTCATTGGTAATGTGTCCAAACTTCGCACACTTGAAGCAACGCAAAACCCTGACCGCTCGATGTATACGACACGAATCGAATCCAATCTTTACTAGGTTCCGTCCCTCAAGACACCGAGCTGAGTCCTCATCAATGTCCATAATAGCATTAAACTTTTCAAATTTAAGCATATTGTTTTCGTATTTCTTTAATACCTTGACATGAGACCACGGAATTCCCTCATTTTGAGTTTTGAGGTAGTCAACCAATTCCGTTTCAGAATAGTCTTCGGTCATACCAACTAATTTCATCCTTGCGAGAGGCAGTGAAATCATGTATGCCTCACCAAGAGCTAAGCCTAATCTATCTTTCACGGCATTCAAGTTCTCACCAAGAGGAACTTGTACCGAAATTTGGCCCTCTCCACCGTTGCGAAAGTCCGAAAGCTGATGGCGCCTCGGATCAAGCTTAGTCCGTATGTCGGTCCTTGTCACAGCGCAAGATTGACTAGCTTTCGGAATGATCACTAATCTTCTCTGCTGATGTTGGTCCGACTGACTACTAGCGGGTGCTGGTGCTGGTAATGCTTTAGCAAAATTACCTGCGTCAAATTTTTTTACTATGGTCGAAACAGAGCTGTTACTACCATTTGTCAATGTTTTTTGACCACATTAGACCAAGTCCCTAAATTACTGGTTTCATTTGCTAAAGGTTTTTCTAACAAAGTCGAGACTGAGACCTCATTCCTAACAAATTTTGGTTGCACGACCACGCTCGGATTGTCAACAATTGTCACCTGCAAATCTGGCTCACTGGGCCGACGCTTGTCAACACTGTTACCGTGCGATGATGCGTGCAACCTGTTGTCTCGCTCTATCTCTTCTCTAAAGGATTGCAAATCCTTTGCTAATCTCTGCTCAATTTTTTGCTCGAACGATTTTAATATTTCGTTCAAACGCTCGAAGGTACAAACACCACCACCCGAGGTCTCGTCCGCATTCTTTCCCGGCGGTTTTTTTGCAACACAAGCGTCACATCGAAAACACAAATTTTGATTGTCTTTCAACAATCTAAATTCACTTTTTTTCAAGGAGGTGCAGCGACGATGAAAAATGCCGTCACACACTCCCCTACAAAAAACAGGGTCCTCATTTTCAGCTACGGTCTTGGAACATTTCGCACAGTTATGCTGTTCCATGACCGTATCAAAATTTCCGGGCCAAAGCCTCAAACCCAAGGGACGCCCGCGCACATACACACAAAACAGACACCGACACCGTACTTACCTTTGTAACACAAAAGACCGGTGACGCCGTAGACTGCCCGCCAAAACACGGTTTCACTAAAACCCTTTATCCGGCGCGGCCGTCGACATTCACATAACAATAAACTCTTTCACAGACACTTAATTACTTTGGACACAATTATCGATGATCAGATCGGACAATATCCTTTCTTTTCCATGCGATAATTACACAATTTTCTGGAGCCCACACAAAACTACTCTGCACCTGTCAACAAGACTCTGACAGATGTGACTTTAGAGAGAATAAGACGATGCAAAATGAGGTTTAGAAGGTGCTTAAAGTGTCTTTAAAGAGAATGAGACGATGCAAAATGAGGTTTAGAAGGTGCTTAAAGTGTATTTAAAGAGAATGAGACGATGCAAAATGAGGTTTAGAAGGTGCTTAAAGTGACTTTAGAGAGAATGAGACGATGCAAAATGAGGTTTAGAAGGTGCTTAAAGTGTCTTTAAAGAGAATGAGACGATGCAAAATTAGGTTTAGAAGGTACTTAAAGCGTCTTTAAAGAGAATGAGACGATGCAAAATGAGGTTTCGAAGGTGCTTAAAGTGTCTTTAAAGAGAATGAGACGATGCAAAATGGTGTTTAAAAGGTGCTTAAAGTGTCTTTAAAGAGAATGAGCCGATGCAAAATGAGGTTTAGAAGGTGCTTAAAGTGACTTTAGAGCGAATGAGACGATGCAAAATGGTGTTTAGAAGGTGCTTAAAGTGTCTTTAAGGAGAATGAGACGATGCAAAATGAGGTTTAGAAGGAGCTTAAAGTGACTTTAAAGAGAATGAGACGATGCAAAATGAGGTTTAGAAGGTGCTTTAAGTGTCTTTAAAGAGAATGAGACGATGCAAAATGAGGTTTAGAAGGTGCTTAAAGTGACTTTAGAGAGAATGAGACGATGCAAAATGAGGTTTAGAAGGTGCTTAAAGTGTCTTTAAGGAGAATGAGACGATGCAAAATGGTATTTAGAAGGTGCTTAAAGTGACTTTAGAGAGAATGAGACGATGCAAAATTAGGTTTAGAAGGTGCTTAAAGTGACTTTAAAGAGAATAAGACCATGTAAAATGGTGTTTAGAATGTGCTTAAAGTGACTTTAAACAGAATGAGACGATGCAAAATGAGGTTAAGAAGGTGCTTAAAGTGTCTATAAAGAGAATGAGACGATGCAAAATGAGGTTTAGAAGGAGCTAAACGTGTCTTTAAAGAGAATGAGACGATGCAAAATGAGGTTTAGAAGGTCCTTAAAGTGACTTTAGAGAGAATGAGACGATGCAAAATGGTATTTAGAAGGTGCTTAAAGTGACTTTAGAGAGAATGAGACGTTGCAGAATGAGGTTTAGAAGGTGCTCAAAGTGTCTTTAAAGAGAATGAGACGATGCGAAATGGTGTTTAGAAGGTGCTTATAGTGTCTTTAAAGAGAATGAGACGATGCAAAATGAGGTTTAGAAGGTGCTTAAAGTGTCTTTAAAGAGAATAAGACGATGCAAAATGAGGTTTAGAAGGTGCTCAAAGTGTCTCTTAAGAGAATGAGACGATGCAAAATGAGGTTTAGAAGGTGCTTAAAGTGACTTTAGAGTGAATGAGACGATGCAAAATGGTATTTAGAAGGTGCTTAAAGTGACTTTAGAGAGAATGAGACGTTGCAGAATGAGGTTTAGAAGGTGCTCAAAGTGTCTTTAAAGAGAATGAGACGATGCGAAATGGTGTTTAGAAGGTGCTTATAGTGTCTTTAAAGAGAATGAGACGATGCAAAATGAGGTTTAGAAGGTGCTTAAAGTGTCTTTAAAGAGAATAAGACGATGCCAAATGAGGTTTAGAAGGTGCTTAAAGTGACTTTTAAGAGAATGAGACGATGAAAAATTGTGTTTAGAAGGTGCTTAAAGTGACTTTAGAGTGAATGAGACGATGCAAAATGGTGTTTAGAAGGTGCTTAAAGTGACTTAAGAGAGAATGAGACGATGCAAAATGAGGTTTAGAAGGTGCTTAAAGTGACTTTAGAGAGAATGAGACGATGCAAAATGAGGTTTAGAAGGTGCTTAAAGTGACTTTAGTGAGAATGAGACGATGTAAAATGAGGTTTAAAAGGTGCTCAAAGTGACTTTAAAGAGAATGAGACGATGCAAAATGGTGTTTAGAAGGTGCTTAAAGTGACTTTAGAGTGAATGAGACGATGCAAAATGAGGTTTAGAATGTGCTTAAAGTGACTTTAAAGAGAATAAGACGATGCAAACTGAGGTTTAGAAGGTGCTTAAAGTGACTTTAGAGAGAATGAAACGATGCAAAATGAGGTTTAGAAGGTGCTTAAAGGGACTTTAAAATGAATGAGACGATGCAAAATGGTGTTTAGAAGGTGCTTAAAGTGACTTAAGAGAGAATAAGACGATGCAAAATGAGGTTTAGAAGGTGCTTAAAGTGACTTTAGAGAGAATGAGACGATGCAAAATGAGGTTTGGAAGGTGCCCAAGGAGCGCCAAATTGACGTTTCGACCCGAACCCATGAAAGTTCCATACAAAAAAACCCCTCCACGACGGGAGAGCTACCCCGCAACCACTCCGCCACCATTTGACATACCCCGCACTTCCTAATGACAATCCAAATGCTGTCTGCTCTATCGTTCCGTCCTTTTCTCTCGCGTTATTTTGCCAACAGCATAGACTTGTGTGTGTGTGAGCAACAGCCCGTTGAGGAATTGTTTACATTTTAAAATAACCGCTCGTCCAGTATGTTGTAAAAACTTGGTGTCTATTTTGTACAAGAAATCCCTTGAAAATGTGCTTAAAACCGAATTAAAACATTTGCGAAAGAATGCTGTTTTCTATCGTCGATCCGACAATGTCCAAAAAATGTTCAAAACGCAGCAATCTACAGCAAATATTGAAGCTGTAGCTGACAATATACCCGTGGAAGCAGAAATTCTAGTTGAAGATCGAGATGGAGCTTATGTGGATGAAATGGGGTTTCAACGCTATTTATTAATGGAATGTGGAGTAAACATCAACGGGAATCTAAGGGCTATTATTGCAGACGCTCCAGCAAGAGCATTCATAACAGGTTGACTACAAAACTTATCAGCAGACAATTTCACATGTATTTAATTGTTCTTTCATTTAATTTTCACAGGTGTAGTAGGACATGTTGATTATAGCAGTTGCCAGAAATGTACTGTCGTAGGTCACTACGGCAGCGTTGCTCGCACCATTGTATTTTCTGGGACACAACGAACTGATGGAGGATTCAGGCAAGGCGCCTATCCAGGACACCAAAGAACGATTACACCTCTTTAAGATTTATTTTTTTACATAGTCTAGGATGTCGTGGTAGCGGATCGTTTGCATCTTATCGATCTTAGCATCATGAAGCGACTGCTGGTGGGCTGGCGAAACGAAAAACTGGGAAAGAGAAAATGGGACCAAAGTCAATGTAAAGTAATACGGCAAGCCTTGCAGACGACAAAACTCATGCAACTTATGAAAGAAGAGTTGTTCTCTGATTCACTTGCCTGAAATCGATGGCTTAGATGCTGGTATGATATTAATGGTTGTGAAGGTTGCGTTTGAAAGCTCCTTCTAAAAATAAATGATACACAGTATTCGTCTTATAAATGGCACAAATATAAAGTTATATCTTTGTAACATGATTTCAATAATTACCGTGATATGTCAATGCTGGTGGAATTTGAAAAGGTACACAGTGACGATGGAATGTCCTGAGCCGGTTTTCAGTTGTTTCGGTGGGTTTCACATTGATTGTCCCAGTGGATGTCGTAGCATGAATACTTCCACACTTAACACTTTATTGGCGTGTGCTTTCTGACCAAAACATGCTGCAGTCACCGTCAATTGAGTGTTAAAATCTAAAAAAAAGCACAATAGAAAAACCAAACACATTATTAAACTGCACAAACTTCGTCGAATTTTTCAACTCCAACCTCTAGTTTCATGATTTTATACTACGCACCTTATTTCGCGCGAGTGCAATTTTGAGAAAATGTATCCATCGTTACGTAAAATAAAACAGACAATCAACAATACACTTTCCAACATCGCCGATAGATCAACCGGTCTGCGCATCGTATGGTATGTATAACGATAAGTGTTCAATCCTCACTAACCAAACAATAAAAATTTCTCTTCAACAGCTACCACCAATGTAATCACTACCACTGTGTTAACCACGATCGCGACAGTAAAAAAATGAAAGAATATCGAATCAAGTATGCATTACAGGTGGAGGCTAGGAGAGGGAAGAGGAAAGATAGCGGAATGAGGAGGGAAAACAGACCTAGAGAGGATATTATTTTTGAACCTAGATTGATAATTTTTTTCGAACCCACTATTTTGAATTTGAACTCACCATCAAATTTGAATCTGACAGCCCGTCAACATCGCTGTCAAATCGGGTCGAAATTTACTGCGCATCGTGCCCTGGACCGATCCGTTTTCGACGCGAAAACGGGTCGGACCAGGCGCCGGAAATATTTCAAAAATCCCCTTGGGTGCTTAAAGTGACTTTAGAGAGAATTAGACGATGCAAAATGAGGTTTAGAAGGTGCTTAAAGTGTCTTAAAAGAGAATAAGACGATGCAAAATGAGGTTTAGAAGGTGCTTAAAGTGACTTTCGAGAGAATGAGATGATGCAAAATGAGGTTTAGAAGGTGCTTTAAGTGACTTTAGAGAGAATGAGACGATGCAAAATGAGGTTAAGAAGGTGCTTAAAGTGTCATTAAAAAGAATGAGACGATGCAAAATGAGGTTTAGAAGGTGCTTAAAGTGACGTTAGAGAGAATGAGACGATGCAAAATGGTGTTTAGAAGGTGCTTAAAGTGTCTTTCAGGAGAATGAGACGATGCAAAATGAGGAGGAGAAGGTGCTTAAAGTGTCTTTAAAGAGAATCAGACGATGCAAAATGAGGTTTAGAAGGTGCATAAAATGTCTTTAAAGAGAATGAGACGATGCAAAATGGTGTTTAGAAGGTGCTTAAAGTGACTTTAAAGAGAATGAGACGATGCAAAATGAGGTTTAGAAGGTGCTTAAAGTGACTTTAGAGAGAATGAGACGAAGTAAAATGAGGTTTAGAAGGTGCTCAAAGTGACTTTAAAGAGAATGAGACGATGCAAAATGGTGTTTAGAAGGTGCTTAAAGTGACTTTAAGGAGAATGAGACGATGCAAAATGAGGTTTAGAAGGTGCTTAAAGTGACTTTAAAGAGAATAAGACGATGCAAACTGAGGTTTAGAAGGTGCTTAAAGTGACTTTAGAGAGAATGAGACGATGCAAAATGAGGTTTAGAAGATGCTTATAGGGACTTTAAAGAGAATGAGACGATGCAAAATTGTGTTTAGAAGGTGCTTAAAGTGACTTAAAAGAGAATAAGACGATGCAAAATGAGGTTAAGAAGGTGCTTAAAGTGACTTTAGAGAGAATGAGACGATGCAAAATGAGGTTTGGAAGGTGCTTAAAGTGACTTTAGAGAGAATTAGACGATGCAAAATAAGGTTTAGAAGGTGCTTAAAGTGTCTTTAAAGAGAATGAGACGATGCAAAATGAGGTTTAGAAGGTGCTTAAAGTGACTTTAGAGAGAATGAGACGATGCAAAATGAGGTTTAGAAGGTGCTTAAAGTGACTTTAGAGAGAATGAGACGATGCAAAATGGTGTTTAGAAGGTGCTTAAAGTGACTTTAGAGAGAATGAGACGATGCAAAATGGTGTTTAGAAGGTGCTTAAAGTGACTTTAGAGAGAATGAGACGATGCAAAATGAGGTTTAGAAGGTGCTTAAAGTGACTTTAGAGAGAATGAGACGATGCAAAATGGTGTTTAGAAGGTGCTTAAAGTGACTTTAGAGAGAATGAGACGATGCAAAATGAGGTTTAGAAGGTGCTTAAAGTGACTTTAGAGAGAATGAGACGATGCAAAATGAGGTTTAGAAGGTGCTTAAAGTGACTTTAGAGAGAATGAGACGATGCAAAATGAGGTTTAGAAGGTGCTTAAAGTGACTTTAGAGAGAATGAGACGATGCAAAATGAGGTTTAGAAGGTGCTTAAAGTGACTTTAGAGAGAATGAGACGATGCAAAATGAGGTTTAGAAGGTGCTTAAAGTGCCTTTAGAGAGAATGAGACGATGCAAAATGGTGTTTAGAAGGTGCTTAAAGTGTCTTTAAAGAGAATGAGACGATGCAAAATGAGGTTTAGAAGGTGCTTAAAGTGACTTTAGAGAGAATGAGACGATGCAAAATGAGGTTTAGAAGGTGCTTAAAGTGTCTTGAAAGAGAATGAGACGATGCAAAATGAGGTTTAGAAGGTGCTTAAAGTGACTTTAGAGAGAATGAGACGATGCAAAATGAGGTTTAGAAGGTGCTTAAAGTGACTTTAGAGAGAATGAGACGATGCAAAATGAGGTTTAGAAGGTGCTTAAAGTGACTTTAGAGAGAATGAGACGATGCAAAATGGTGTTTAGAAGGTGCTTAAAGTGACTTTAGAGAGAATGAGACGATGCAAAATGAGGTTTAGAAGGTGCTTAAAGTGACTTTAGAGAGAATGAGACGATGCAAAATGGTGTTTAGAAGGTGCTTAAAGTGACTTTAGAGAGAATGAGACGATGCAAAATGAGGTTTAGAAGGTGCTTAAAGTGACTTTAGAGAGAATGAGACGATGCAAAATGAGGTTTAGAAGGTGCTTAAAGTGACTTTAGAGAGAATGAGACGATGCAAAATGAGGTTTAGAAGGTGCTTAAAGTGACTTTAGAGAGAATGAGACGATGCAAAATGAGGTTTAGAAGGTGCTTAAAGTGCCTTTAGAGAGAATGAGACGATGCAAAATGGTGTTTAGAAGGAGCTTAAAGTGACTGTAGAGAGCATGAGACGATGCAAAATTAGGTTTAGAAGGTGCTTAAAGTGTCTTTAAAGAGAATGAGACGATGCAAAATGAGGTTTAGAAGGTGCTTAAAGTGACTTTAGAGAGAATGAGACGATGCAAAATGGTGTTTAGAAGGTGCTTAAAGTGTCTATAAAGAGAATGAGACGATGCAAAATGAGGTTTAGAAGGTGCTTAAACAGACTTTAGAGAGAATGAGACGATGCAAAATGAGGTTTAGAAGGCGCTTAAAGTGACTTTAGAGAGAATGAGACGATGCAAAATGAGGTTTAGAAGGTGCTTAAAGTGTCTTTAAAGAGAATGAGACGATGCAAAATTAGGTTTAGAAGGTGCTTAAAGTGACTTTAGAGAGAATGAGATGATGCAAAATGAGGTTTAGAAGGTGCTTAAAGTGACTTTAGAGAGAATGAGACGATGCAAAATGGTGTTTAGAAGGTGCTTTAAGTGTCTTTAAAGAGAATGAGACGATGCAAAATGAGGTTTAGAAGGTGCTTAAAGTGACTTTAGAGAGAATGAGACGATGCAAAATGAGGTTTAGAAGGTGCTTAAAGTGTCTTGAAAGAGAATGAGACGATGCAAAATGAGGTTTAGAAGGTGCTTAAAGTGACTTTAGAGAGAATGAGACGATGCAAAATGAGGTTTAGAAGGTGCTTAAAGTGTCTTGAAAGAGAATGAGACGATGCAAAATGAGGTTTAGAAGGTGCTTAAAGTGACTTTAGAGAGAATGAGACGATGCAAAATGAGGTTTAGAAGGTGCTTAAAGTGACTTTAGAGAGAATGAGACGATGCAAAATGAGGTTTAGAAGGTGCTTAAAGTGACTTTAGAGAGAATGAGACGATGCAAAATGAGGTTTAGAAGGTGCTTAAAGTGACTTTAGAGAGAATGAGACGATGCAAAATGAGGTTTAGAAGGTGCTTAAAGTGCCTTTAGAGAGAATGAGACGATGCTAAATGGTGTTTAGAAGGTGCTTAAAGTGTCTTGAAAGAGAATGAGACGATGCAAAATGAGGTTTAGAAGGTGCTTAAAGTGACTTTAGAGAGAATGAGACGATGCAAAATGAGGTTTAGAAGGTGCTTAAAGTGTCTTGAAAGAGAATGAGACGATGCAAAATGAGGTTTAGAAGGTGCTTAAAGTGACTTTAGAGAGAATGAGACGATGCAAAATGAGGTTTAGAAGGTGCTTAAAGTGACTTTAGAGAGAATGAGACGAAGCAAAATGGTATTTAGAAGGTGCTTAAAGTGACTTTAGAGAGAATGAGACGATGCAAAATGGTGTTTAGAAGGTGCTTAAAGTGACTTTAGAGAGAATGAGACGATGCAAAATGAGGTTTAGAAGGTGCTTAAAGTGACTTTAGAGAGAATGAGACGATGCAAAATGAGGTTTAGAAGGTGCTTAAAGTGACTTTAGAGAGAATGAGACGATGCAAAATGAGGTTTAGAAGGTGAGACGATGCAAAATGGTGTTTAGAAGGTGCTTAAAGTGACTGTAGAGAGAATGAGACGATGCAAAATGAGGTTTAGAAGGTGCTTAAAGTGTCTTTAAAGAGAATGAGACGATGCAAAATGAGGTTTAGAAGGTGCTTAAAGTGACTTTAGAGAGAATGAGACGATGCAAAATGGTGTTTAGAAGGTGCTTAAAGTGTCTATAAAGAGAATGAGACGATGCAAAATGAGGTTTAGAAGGTGCTTAAACAGACTTTAGAGAGAATGAGACGATGCAAAATGAGGTTTAGAAGGTGCATAAGAAGAAGAGGAGAATGAGATGATGCAAAAAAGGTTTAGAAGGTGCACCTTCTAAACCTCATTTTGCATCGTCTCATTCTCTTTCAAGACACTTTAAGCACCTTCTAAACCTCATTTTGCATCGTCTCATTCTCTCTAAAGTCACTTTAAGAACCTTCTAAACCTCATTTTGCATCGTCTCATTCTCTTTAAAGACACTTTAAGCACCTTCTAAACCTCATTTTGCATCGTCTCATTCTCTCTACAGTCACTTTAAGCTCCTTCTAAACACCATTGTGCATCGTCTCATTCTCTCTAAAGGCACTTTAAGCACCTTCTAAACCTCATTTTGCATCGTCTCATTCTCTCTAAAGTCACTTTAAGCTCCTTCTAAACCTCATTTTGCATCGTCTCATTCTCTCTAAAGTCACTTTAAGCACCTTCTAAACCTCATTTTGCATCGTCTCATTCTCTCTAAAGTCACTTTAAGCACCTTCTAAACCTCATTTTGCATCGTCTCATTCTCTCTAAAGTCACTTTAAGCACCTTCTAAACCTCATTTTGCATCGTCTCATTCTCTCTAAAGTCACTTTAAGCACCTTCTAAACCTCATTTTGCATCGTCTCATTCTCTCTAAAGTCACTTTAAGCACCTTCTAAACACCATTTTGCATCGTCTCATTCTCTCTAAAGTCACTTTAAGCACCTTCTAAACCTCATTTTGCATCGTCTCATTCTCTCTAAAGTCACTTTAAGCACCTTCTAAACCTCATTTTGCATCGTCTCATTCTCTTTCAAGACACTTTAAGCACCTTCTAAACCTCATTTTGCATCGTCTCATTCTCTCTAAAGTCACTTTAAGCACCTTCTAAACCTCATTTTGCATCGTCTCATTCTCTTTCAAGACACTTTAAGCACCTTCTAAACACCATTTTGCATCGTCTCATTCTCTCTAAAGGCACTTTAAGCACCTTCTAAACCTCATTTTGCATCGTCTCATTCTCTCTAAAGTCACTTTAAGCACCTTCTAAACCTCATTTTGTATCGTCTCATTATCTTTAAAGACACTTTAAGCACCTTCTAAACCTCATTTTGCATCGTCTCATTCTCTCTAAAGTCACTTTAAGCACCTTCTAAACACCATTTTGCATCGTCTCATTCTCTCTAAAGTCACTTTAAGCACCTTCTAAACCTCATTTTGCATCGTCTCATTCTCTCTAAAGTCACTTTAAGCACCTTCTAAACCTCATTTTGCATCGTCTCATTCTCTCTAAAGTCACTTTAAGCACCTTCTAAACCTAATTTTGCATCGTCTCATTCTCTCTAAAGTCACTTTAAGCACCTTCTAAACACCATTTTGCATCGTCTCATTCTCTCTAAACTCACTTTAAGCACCTTCTAAACCTCATTTTGCATCGTCTCATTCTCTTTCAAGACACTTTAAGCACCTTCTAAACCTCATTTTGCATCGTCTCATTCTCTCTAAAGTCACTTTAAGCACCTTCTAAACACCATTTTGCATCGTCTCATTCTCTCTAAAGTCACTTTAAGCACCTTCTAAACCTCATTTTGCATCGTCTCATTCTCTCTAAAGTCACTTTAAGCACCTTCTAAACCTCATTTTGCATCGTCTCATTCTCTTTAAAGACACTTTAAGTACCTTCTAAACCTCATTTTGCATCGTCTCATTCTCTCTAAAGTCACTTTAAGCACCTTCTAAACACCATTTTGCATCGTCTCATTCTCTCTAAAGTCACTTTAAGCACCTTCTAAACCTCATTTTGCATCGTCTCATTCTCTCTAAAGTCACTTTAAGCACCTTCTAAACCTCATTCTGTCAGAGTCGTGTTGACAAGTGCAGTTTAGTTTTGTGTGGGCTCCACAAAATTGTGTAATTATCGCATGAAAAGAAAGGATATTGTCCGATCTGATCATCGATAATTGTGTCTTTAGTTATTCAGTGTTTGTGAAAGTGTTTATTTTTCTGTGAATGTCGACGGCCACGCCGGATAACGGGTTTTCTTAGAACCGTGTTTTGGCGGGCAGTCAACGGCGTCACCTGTCTTTCGTGTAACACAGGTAAGTACGGTGTCGGTGACTGTTTTATGTGTATGTGCGCGGGCGTCCCTTGGCTTTGAGGCTTTGGCCCGGAAATTTAGTGACGGTCATGGAACAGCAAAACTGTGCGAAATGTTCCAAGACCGTAGATGATAATGAGGACCCTGTTTTTTGTAAGGGAGTGTGTGATGGTGTGTTTCATCGTCGCTGCACCTCCTTAAAAAAAAGTGTAGTTAGATTGTTGAAAGACAATCTAAATTTGTGTTTTCGTTGTGACGCTTGCGTTGCAAAAAAATTGCCGGGAAAGAATGCGGACGAGCCCTCGGGTGTTGGTATTTGTACCATCGAGCGTTTGAACGAAATGTTTAAAACGTTCGAGCAAAAAATTAGTCAGAGATTGGAAAAGGATTTGCAATCCTTTAGAGAGGAGTTAGAGCGAGACAACAGGTCGCACGCATCATCGCTCGGTAATGGTGTTGACAAGCGTCGGCCTAGTGAGCCGGATTTGCAGGTGGCATCTGTTGACAAGCCGGGCGGGGTCGTGCGACCAAAGCTTGTAAATAATAAGGTCCCAGTCTCGACTTTGCAACCCGAAAAACCTTTAGCAAAGGAAAACAGTAATTCTGGGACTTGGTCTGATTTGGTCAAAAAAACATTGACGAATGGTGGTAACAGTTCTGTTTCCACCATAGTAAAACATTTTGACGCAGGTAATTTTGCTAAAGCACTACCAGCACCAGCACCCGTTAGTAGTCAGTCGGACCAAAAGCAGCAGAGAAGATTGGTGATCATTCCGAAAGCTAGTCAGTCTTGCGCTGTGACTAGGACCGACATACGGACTAAGATTGATCCGAGGCGCCATCAGCTTTCGGAATTCCGCAACGGTGGAGAGGGCCAAATTTCGGTTAAAGTTCCTCTTGGTGAGAACTTGAATGCCGTGAAAGCTAGATTAGGCTTAGCTCTTGGTGAGGCATACACGATTTCACTGCCTCTGGCAAGGATGAAATTAGTTGGTATGACCGAAGACTATTCGGAAACGGAATTGGTTGACTACCTCAAAACTCAAAATGAGGGAATTCCGTGGTCTCATGTCAAGGTATTAAAGAAATACGAAAATAATATGCTTAAATTTGAAAAGTTCAATGCTATTATGGACATTGATGAGGACTCAGCTCGGTGTCTTGAGGGACGGAACCTGGTTAAGGTTGGATTCGATTCGTGCCGTATACATCGAGCGGTCAGGATTTTGCGTTGCTTCAAGTGTGCAAAGTTTGGACATATAACCAATGACTGCAAAAATGAGTTGGCCTGTTCAAAATGCGGTGACAAACATAAAACAGCAACTTGTAAGTCTGTTGTTTTTAAGTGTGTCAACTGCGAACGGGCTAATAATTTGAGCACCAACAACTTCAACACGAACCATGCTGCAAATAGTAGTGTGTGTCCAATGTTCCAGAAGGAGTTGAACAAAAAAAAGAAGTCTACGCAATAGCAAGACGGTTGGGATATTGTTCGGCAGTATGAAATAGTGTATATTAATATTGCTGGGCTGCCAACCAACTATGCAATGTTGCGTACGACAGTAGAGAAAGTTAAACCATTGATGGTTCTAGTTGCTGAAACACATATCACGGAAGTTGAAGCTTTTGATCAGTTTCACATACCAGGATACCGTGTCGAATCTTGTTTGTCTAACTCGCGACATACTGGAGGAGTTGCAATATACGCCAGAGATTCGGTTGTTTTCAAAGTTTTATTAAATGAAATGAAAGAGGGCAACTGGTTTTTGGGTATTGCGGTTGCTCGCGGTGTGACAGCGGCGAACTATGGAGTTGTTTATCATTCACCTAGTTCTAGTGACTCTGGGTTCGTGGGTGTTTTGGAGGGGTGGCTGGACAGATTCATCGATTTCAATAAACGTAATATTGTGGTTGGTGACTTTAATATCGATTGGTTGAACACTGAAAAGTCGGTTCCCTTAAAAAGAGCAATGGAAGCAGTCAACTTGAAACAACTGGTTAACCAGCCGACTCGCATCACGAGGCTGAGTAGAACCCTGATCGATCATGTATATTGCAATTCTGAGTCTTTGTCAGTTACTACGGTGTCGGCTCTCAAGATAACTGACCACGAGACTCTAGGGTTGAGCCTTCGTAATGAGCATTCCAACATAGTCCAAAAACGTATTTCTTGTTTGACCGGATACTCCAAACCATCTCTTTGCAATCTCGTTAGAGAGGGTTTGCAGAGTACAATTTCTGGTTTTAACGAAACGGCTAAAGTATTGTGGGATACTCTGGAAAATGCCATGAAAACCTTCACAGTGGACCGAACTATTGCCTGTAGGGATTCAAACAAGTAGTATAACACAGATCTAGCAAGGCTTAAGAGCAGAAGGGACTGTGCCTATGCCAAGTTCTTAAGGACAAACATTTCTCAGCAGTGGTGGGAATACACCGCTTTGAGGAATGAATATACACAACGTCTGAAAGAAACAAGGCAACAGTTTTTTAGCAACCAGATTAGGGACCACCAAGGTAATAGCAGGGAACTGTGGAAAATCCTCAAGTCTATGCTGAAGCCAGAGGATAAGCCTGGTTTAAGTGTAACATTTGAAGGATGCGCCATTTTTGAGGAAAGCACCATTGCTGAAAGATTTAACACTTTTTTTGTTAATAGTGTCAACTCTATTCATCAAAGTATTCCTTCCGTGGCTGAACCTTTGGCATTGAGACCAAATAGTAACCCAAGACAACAATTCAGGTTCGAACCAATATCGATTGAAAAGCTCAAATCGATTTGTTTTAGCTTAGAGAACAAGGCTGGAATTAGCAAAGTGAATGCTCAGGTACTGCGTGACTGTTTCCATGTAGTTGGGGGGGTCCTTCTTTCACTGATCAACCAATCATTGGAGGAGGGTATTTTTCCTGACTCGTGGAGGGAGTCTCTAGTAGTGCCAATTCCTAAAGTGTCAGGAGCCACCAATGCGGAAGAGTTTCGTCCGATTAACATGCTTCATATACTTGAAAAGGTGTTGGAACTTGTTGTCAAACAACAACTTGTCCAGTATCTTGACAGGAATAACTTGCTGGTGGAGGAACAGTCGGGCTATAGAGAAGGACATTCTTGTGAATCTGCGCTGAACCTTTTATTAGCTAAGTGGAAGGAGTTAATGGAGCGAAAACAACCGATTGTTGCAGTGTTCTTGGATTTAAAACGGGCGTTTGAAACGATATCGCGACCTTTGTTATTGGAAACAATCAAAAGGTTCGGTTTCGATGGAGTTGAGTTCGAATGGTTCGCATCTTATCTCAGTGGAAGAACGCAACGAACAATTTTCATGAACTGTTGTTCAAACCCTGTCGAAAACACCCTTGGGGTTCCACAAGGAAGTGTTCTTGGTCCAGTGTTGTTTATTATGTATATAAACGACATGAAAAAGGTTTTACAGTCATGTGAAATCAATCTTTTTGCGGACGATACAGTCTTGTTTGTCTCGCGGAAAGATTTAAAACAGACCAAGGAGCTTTTGAATGTCGATTTAGATGCCTTAGATGGTTGGTTAAAATACAAGAAATTGGCCTTAAACATCAAGAAGACCAAATTCATGGTATTGTCTTCGAGACAAATTACTGACCAATCAGCTATTGTCATCAATCAGGAACCAATCGACAGAGTCTCCCAGATAAAATATCTGGGAGTTATATTAGACGAAAAACTGTCTTTTGGGCCTCATATTGACAATGTTACCTCAAAAGTGGCAAAAAAGTGTGGTGTGATTAGTAGATTGGGCAACAATCTGAATTTTTTCGGAAAAGTTCAGCTCTACAAATCGTTAATAGCACCGCACTTTGATTTCTGTGCATCAATTTTATTTCTCGGCAATCAAACACAGTTACAGAGACTGCAGAGGTTGCAAAACAGAGTCATGCGAATGATTTTGTGTTGCGGCTGGTATACTCCTTCGGTTGTTATGCTCGACGTCTTACAGTGGATGTCGGTCAAGCAGCGAATAGTGTTCCAAACTGTAGTCTTTGTGTACAAAATTTTGAAAGGCCTGGTACCAACGTATTTGGGGGAAAGGATAGTGGTTGGGTCTGACGTGCATCGGTATAACACTCGTAGTGCCGGTGAGCCGAGACTTCCCAGCTATCTGTCTGGAAACGCCCGAAATTCGTTGTTTTTTAAAGGAGTACAATGGTACAACAGGATGCCGAGAGAGATTAAACAAGCGCGAAATCTAAGGGAGTTCAAACGCCTATGCGCCGTATACGTGAAGCAGGTGGTCTGACGCTGTGCTTGTAATGTATTTAGTAAATGTTGTAGTTTTTGAGCCCCGTAGTATTGCATTTGTCAACACGGTCTTTGACTATGGTGATGATGAGTAAAAAAATGAACAGGGACTTTTTATTTTTATTATTTAATTTAACTTAATAGAATGAATGAGTCTACATAGTTTTGAGACACGCGCGCGTAAATGAGGACAATTGGTGGACATGGCTGTACGAAAAGAACTAGTAGTATCTACACATCTCGCTGTAGTTGGGTCCCTTTCTGTTCTTGATAGTGGCACCACATTATTAACCAATGGTAATTGGCGGTGTGAACTACAAACAGAGCAGAAATACCCTTTTACACTCCGGAAGGTGGTGCCTCGTTAACCTTGGGGGACTCGGCGATTTACCTTTCGAGGTGATTGCTCGGGACCGTTGTACGCAAGGAACAAGATCAGGTCCCTTAAGTAGTACTGGTGGGTTTCACCACACTATCAACCATTGATAGCTGGCGGTGTTAACCAAAACTGTGCGAAAATACCTGCCCTACTCCGGAAAGTGGTCCCCTTTTGCTAGTTGGGAAATCTAAGATGTACCTCTTTGTGCAATTGATGGCGACCGTTGTATGAATGGAGCAGAGATGGATGCGATTGTTCTGGAGAGTAATGCCCCAATGCCCCCTCTCGTTTGATGATTTATATTAAATATCGCAAGATACTTTCGTCCCTCTCAAACCTATGTAGGGGTAAGCGGTGGGACTCATCATCATCATCATCATCATCGTCTCATTCTTTTTCAAGACACTTTAAGCACCTTCTAAACACCATTTTGCATTGTCTCATTCTCTCTAAACTCACTTTAAGCACCTTCTAAACCTCATTTTGCATCGTCTCATTCTCTCTAAAGTCACTTTAAGCACCTTCTAAACCTCATTTTGCATCGTCTCATTCTCTCTAAAGTCACTTTAAGCACCTTCTAAACCTCATTTTGCATCGTCTCATTCTCTTTTAAGACACTTTATGCACCTTCTAAACACCATTTTGCATCGTCTCATTCTCTCTAAAGTCACTTTAAGCACCTTCTAAACCTCATTTTGCATCGTCTCATTCTCTCTAAAGTCACTTTAAGCACCTTCTAAACCTCATTTTGCATCGTCTCATTCTATCTAAAGTCACTTTAAGCACCTTCTAAACCTCATTTTGCATCGTCTCATTCGCTCTAAAGTCACTTTAAGCACCTTCTAAACCTCATTTTGCATCGTCTCATTCTCTTTCAAGACACTTTAAGCACCTTCTAAACCTCATTTTGCATCGTCTCATTCTCTCTAAAGTCACTTTAAGCACCTTGTTAACCTCATTTTGCATCGTCTCATTCTCTCTAAAGTCACTTTAAGCACCTTCTAAACCTCATTTTGCATCGTCTCATTCTCTCTAAAGTGACTTTAGAGAGAATGAGACGATGCAAAATGGTGTTTAGAAGGTGCTTTAAGTGTCTTTAAAGAGAATGAAACGATGCAAAATGAGGTTTAGAAGGTGCTTAAAGTGACTTTAGAGAGAATGAGACGATGCAAAATGGTGTTTAGAAGGTGCTTAAAGTGACTTTAGAGAGAATGAGACGATGCAAAATGAGGTTTAGAAGGTGCTTAAAGTGACTTGAAAGAGAATGAGACGATGCAAAATGAGGTTTAGAAGGTGCTTAAAGTGACTTTAGAGAGAATGAGACGATGCAAAATGGTGTTTAGAAGGTGCTTAAAGTGACTTTAGAGAGAATGAGACGATGCAAAATGAGGTTTAGAAGGTGCTTAAAGTGACTTTAGAGAGAATGAGACGATGCAAAATGAGGTTTAGAAGGTGCTTAAAGTGACTTTAGAGAGAATGAGACGATGCAAAATGAGGTTAACAAGGTGCTTAAAGTGACTTTAGAGAGAATGAGACGATGCAAAATGAGGTTTAGAAGGTGCTTAAAGTGTCTTGAAAGAGAATGAGACGATGCAAAATGAGGTTTAGAAGGTGCTTAAAGTGACTTTAGAGCGAATGAGACGATGCAAAATGAGGTTTAGAAGGTGCTTAAAGTGACTTTAGATAGAATGAGACGATGCAAAATGAGATTTAGAAGGTGCTTAAAGTGACTTTAGAGAGAATGAGACGATGCAAAATGAGGTTTAGAAGGTGCTTAAAGTGACTTTAGAGAGAATGAGACGATGCAAAATGGTGTTTAGAAGGTGCATAAAGGTACCTATCGCGAACCAACTGAACAACCGGTCGATAAACATATCGACCGATATAATGACAGTAATGGCGGAATGGTATCGCAACGCATCAAATTTATCAACCCGTAAAAACGCGTGTACAATTGCCATGGCTACCGTACAAATCGTGGGGAAAAAATCAAGCAGTTGTTAAAAAAGTCTTTAATTTGCATCGCGAACGAAACATTTTTTTTATATCGACCGATATATTTAACTACTGCCTCAACCCATCCGATATACTGAAAAGAGCTGTTGACCGTGGAAAAATTTATTTAAAAAAATGTAAAAATGTTATTTTGTGTTAATTTTTCGCTACTTATTATTTTTTAACCACTTTAGCCCATCAAAAAATGTATTTTTCTGGTGAATTTTTTTTTTGTCCAAGTCCAGACCAATTTTCATTTTATAGAGATGTCGGATCGAGTTGAAATTTTCAGTGAAGATACTTGAAGGTGTTTCCCAAAATATTGTATAACTTTTATAATTTCAAAAATTCATTAAGTATATTAATTTGAGGTTCCAAAGAATTTCAACGATATAAAAAAATGAGTATTTTTCTTTTGTACAGTTATGCATTGTGTTCCCTGTTCTTATAAATTCACGTATTTTGTTTTTTTTCCTGCATTAGCGCCCGTATCGTGGAAGGAGACACCGTTTTCGCAATTTCCGTTCACTTCCTCTTGCCAAGAACATCTCTAACTGTTACACCACTTCGCCTAAGACAAAGTTTTGTGATTGCCCAGTATTTTTCATTTGGGGCGAAACTGTGGGAAATTTGGTTTTGGTACAAAATGAATCTTATTGGCCCTGTACCACTCTAAGACAACCTTAGAATAATGGCAGGTCAAAAACTTGGTAGAAAAAAGTACGCGAATGTATAAGAAAGAAATAGAAAAATAGAAATATTCGTTGCTTAATCATCCATGGTTTTAAAGGGTAAGCAGAGTCCCCTAAACATCAATAGAAAAATCATTAATATTGGGTACAAGAATGTCATATGTAAATAGACAAACCCAACAGCTTCATCGTTCGATCACCACTGTTTCATTTTTCTTCTAAGTATAAAGATATTGGGCTTGTATTGTATTATCTACAAATAGGATCATTTGCCTGTGGTCACATATCTAGAAGATCATTACCAATCAGCATTTTATTGTGCAAGTGTTAAATTTAATATTTTTTTTTTTTTTTGTTAATGAAGTTGAAAAAGGAACATGTAAACACAGTGGCAACGATTGTTGAGCCAATACGCTTACGTTTTATCCGATAATTCAAGCGGATCAAAATGCTTCTACAATCGCCTATCTCCTCTTCATTCTCCGCATCATTTAAAAAGAATAATGAATTTATCATTCTAATGTTTTGGATGCTTCACGAACTAAAATGCTTCTCGATACGATAGAAGTCGCATCAATTGTAACGTTGTTACAAGTAAACAAACTCTAGGTTTCCATAGTAATTTGACAGACGGAGAAACTACTCGATAGGTATTTTTATGGGTTGTTATAATTTTACCGACTGCTCAGTTGAATACATTCGCGATACCAATTCGAGTAGATAAATTTATCGGTCGATATAATCAAGCGGGTTGGTAAATTTTATCGACTGCTTTCGCGATAGGTACCAAAGTGTCTTAAAAGAGAATGAGACGATGCAAAATGAGGTTTAGAAGGTGCTTAAAGTGACTTTAGAGAGAATGAGACGATGCAAAATGAGGTTTAGAAGGTGCTTAAAGTGACTTTAGAGAGAATGAGACGATGCAAAATGGTGTTTAGAAGGTGCTTAAAGTGACTTTAGAGAGAATGAGACGATGCAAAATGAGGTTTAGAAGGTACTTAAAGTGTCTTTAAAGAGAATGAGACGATGCAAAATGAGGTTTAGAAGGTGCTTAAAGTGACTTTAGAGAGAATGAGACGATGCAAAATGAGGTTTAGAAGGTGCTTAAAGTGACTTTAGAGAGAATGAGACGATGCAAAATGGTGTTTAGAAGGTGCTTAAAGTGACTTTAGAGAGAATGAGACGATGCAAAATGAGGTTTAGAAGGTGCTTAAAGTGTCTTGAAAGAGAATGAGACGATGCAAAATGAGGTTTAGAAGGTGCTTAAAGTGAGTTTAGAGAGAATGAGACGATGCAAAATGGTGTTTAGAAGGTGCTTAAAGTGACTTTAGAGAGAATGAGACGATGCAAAATTAGGTTTAGAAGGTGCTTAAAGTGACTTTAGAGAGAATGAGACGATGCAAAATGAGGTTTAGAAGGTGCTTAAAGTGACTTTAGAGAGAATGAGACGATGCAAAATGAGGTTTAGAAGGTGCTTAAAGTGACTTTAGAGAGAATGAGACGATGCAAAATGGTGTTTAGAAGGTGCTTAAAGTGACTTTAGAGAGAATGAGACGATGCAAAATGAGGTTTAGAAGGTGCTTAAAGTGTCTTTAAAGAGAATGAGACGATACAAAATGAGGTTTAGAAGGTGCTTAAAGTGACTTTAGAGAGAATGAGACGATGCAAAATGAGGTTTAGAAGGTGCTTAAAGTGACTTTAGAGAGAATGAGACGATGCAAAATGGTGTTTAGAAGGTGCTTAAAGTGACTTTAGAGAGAATGAGACGATGCAAAATGGTGTTTAGAAGGTGCTTAAAGTGACTTTAGGGAGAATGAGACGATGCAAAATGAGGTTTAGAAGGTGCTTAAAGTGTCTTTAAAGAGAATGAGACGATGCAAAATGAGGTTTAGAAGGTGCTTAAAGTGACTTTAGAGAGAATGAGACGATGCAAAATGGTGTTTAGAAGGTGCTTAAAGTGACTTTAGAGAGAATGAGACGATGCAAAATGAGGTTTAGAAGGTGCTTACAGTGACTTTAGAGAGAATGAGACGATGCAAAATGAGGTTTAGAAGGTGCTTAAAGTGACTTTAGAGAGAATGAGACGATGCAAAATGGTGTTTAGAAGGTGCTTAAAGTGACTTTAGAGAGAATAAGACGATGCAAAATGGTGTTTAGAAGGTGCTTAAAGTGACTTTAAAGAGAATGAGACGATGCAAAATGAGGTTTAGAAGGTGCTTAAAGTGTATTTAAAGAGAATGAGACGATGCAAAATGAGGTTTAGAAGGTGCTTAAAGTGACTTTAGAGAGAATGAGACGATGCAAAATGAGGTTCAGAAGGTGGTTAAAGTGACTTTAGAGAGAATGAGACGATGCAAAATGAGGTTTAGAAGGTGCTTAAAGTGACTTTAGAGAGAATGAGACGATGCAAAATTAGGTTTAGAAGGTGCTTAAAGTGACTTTAGAGAGAATGAGACGATGCAAAATGAGGTTTAGAAGGTGCTTAAAGTGACTTTAGAGAGAATGAGACGATGCAAAATGAGGTTTAGAAGGTGCTTAAAGTGACTTTAGAGAGAATGAGACGATGCAAAATGGTGTTTAGAAGGTGCTTAAAGTGACTTTAGAGAGAATGAGACGATGCAAAATGGTGTTTAGAAGGTGCTTAAAGTGACTTTAGAGAGAATGAGACGATGCAAAATGGTGTTTAGAAGGTGCTTAAAGTGACTTTAGGGAGAATGAGACGATGCAAAATGAGGTTTAGAAGGTGCTTAAAGTGTCTTTAAAGAGAATGAGACGATGCAAAATGAGGTTTAGAAGGTGCTTAAAGTGACTTTAGAGAGAATGAGACGATGCAAAATGGTGTTTAGAAGGTGCTTAAAGTGACTTTAGAGAGAATGAGACGATGCAAAATGAGGTTTAGAAGGTGCTTAAAGTGACTTTAGAGAGAATGAGACGATGCAAAATGAGGTTTAGAAGGTGCTTAAAGTGACTTTAGAGAGAATGAGACGATGCAAAATGGTGTTTAGAAGGTGCTTAAAGTGACTTAAGAGAGAATGAGACGATGCAAAATGGTGTTTAGAAGGTGCTTAAAGTGACTTTAAAGAGAATGAGACGATGCAAAATGAGGTTTAGAAGGTGCTTAAAGTGTCTTTAAAGAGAATGAGACGATGCAAAATGAGGTTTAGAAGGTGCTTAAAGTGACTTTAGAGAGAATGAGACGATGCAAAATGAGGTTTAGAAGGTGCTTAAAGTGACCTTAGAGAGAATGAGACGATGCAAAATTGTGTTTAGAAGGTGCTTAAAGTGACTTTAGAGAGAATGAGACGATGCAAAATTAGGTTTAGAAGGTGCTTAAAGTGTCTTGAAAGAGAATGAGACGATACAAAATGAGGTTTAGAAGGTGCTTAAAGTGACTTTAGAGAGAATGAGACGATGCAAAATGAGGTTTAGAAGGTGCTTAAAGTGACTTTAGAGAGAATGAGACGATGCAAAATGAGGTTTAGAAGGTGCTTAAAGTGACCTTAGAGAGAATGAGACGATGCAAAATTGTGTTTAGAAGATGCTTAAAAAGGTTTAGAAGGTGCTTAAAGTGACTTTAGAGAGAATGAGACGATGCAAAATGAGGTTTAGAAGGTGCTTAAAGTGACTTTAGAGAGAATGAGACGATGAAAAATGGTGTTTAGAAGGTGCTTAAAGTGACTTTAGAGAGAATGAGACGATGCAAAATGAGGTTCAGAAGGTGGTTAAAGTGACTTTAGAGAGAATGAGACGATGCAAAATGAGGTTTAGAAGGTGCTTAAAGTGACTTTAGAGATAATGAGACGATGCAAAATGGTGTTTAGAAGGTGCTTAAAGTGACTTTAGAGAGAATGAGACGATGCAAAATGAGGTTTAGAAGGTGCTTAAAGTGTCTATAAAGAGAATAAGACGATGCAAAATGAGGTTTAGAAGGTGCTTAAAGTGACTTTAGAGAGAATGAGACGATGCAAAATGAGGTTTAGAAGGTGCTTAAAGTGACTTTAGACAGAATGAGATGAGGCAAAATGGTGTTTAGAAGGTGCTTTAAGTGACTTTAGAGAGAATGAGACGATGCAAAATGAGGTTTAGAAGGTGCTTAAAGTGTCTTGAAAGAGAATGAGACGATGCAAAATGAGGTTTAGAAGGTGCTTAAAGTGACTTTAGAGAGAATGAGACGATGCAAAATGAGGTTTAGAAGGTGCTTAAAGTGACTTTAGAGAGAATGAGACGATGCAAAATGAGGTTTAGAAGGTGCTTAAAGTGACTTTAAAGAGAATGAGACGATGCAAAATGGTGTTTAGAAGGTGCTTAAAGTGACTTTAGAGAGAATGAGACGATGCAAAATGAGGTTTAGAAGGTGCTTAAAGTGTCTTGAAAGAGAATGAGACGATGCAAAATGAGGTTTAGAAGGTTTTTAAAGTGACTTTAGAGAGAATGAGACGATGCAAAATGGTGTTTAGAAGGTGCTTAAAGTGACTTTAGAGCGAATGAGACGATGCAAAATGAGGTTTAGAAGGTGCTTAAAGTGACTTTAGAGAGAATGAGACGATGCAAAATGAGGTTTAGAAGGTGCTTAAAGTGACTTTAGAGAGAATGAGACGATGCAAAATGAGGTTTAGAAGGTGCTTAAAGTGACTTTAAAGAGAATGAGACGATGCAAAATGGTGTTTAGAAGGTGCTTAAAGTGACTTTAGAGAGAATGAGACGATGCAAAATGAGGTTTAGAAGGTGCTTAAAGTGTCTTTAAAGAGAATGAGACGATACAAAATGAGGTTTAGAAGGTGCTTAAAGTGACTTTAGAGAGAATGAGACGATGCAAAATGAGGTTTAGAAGGTGCTTAAAGTGACTTTAGAGAGAATGAGACGATGCAAAATGAGGTTTAGAAGGTGCTTAAAGTGACTTTAAAGAGAATGAGACGATGCAAAATGAGGTTTAGAAGGTGCTTAAAGTGACTTTAGAGAGAATGAGACGATGCAAAATGAGGTTTAGAAGGTGCTTAAAGTGACTTTAGAGAGAATGAGACGATGCAAAATGAGGTTTAGAAGGTGCTTAAAGTGACTTTAAAGAGAATGAGACGATGCAAAATGGTGTTTAGAAGGTGCTTAAAGTGACTTTAGAGAGAATGAGACGATGCAAAATGAGGTTTAGAAGGTGCTTAAAGTGTCTTTAAAGAGAATGAGACGATACAAAATGAGGTTTAGAAGGTGCTTAAAGTGACTTTAGAGAGAATGAGACGATGCAAAATGAGGTTTAGAAGGTGCTTAAAGTGACTTTAGAGAGAATGAGACGATGCAAAATGGTGTTTAGAAGGTGCTTAAAGTGACTTTAGAGAGAATGAGACGATGCAAAATGGTGTTTAGAAGGTGCTTAAAGTGACTTTAGGGAGAATGAGACGATGCAAAATGAGGTTTAGAAGGTGCTTAAAGTGTCTTTAAAGAGAATGAGACGATGCAAAATGAGGTTTAGAAGGTGCTTAAAGTGACTTTAGAGAGAATGAGACGATGCAAAATGGTGTTTAGAAGGTGCTTAAAGTGACTTTAGAGAGAATGAGACGATGCAAAATGAGGTTTAGAAGGTGCTTAAAGTGACTTTAGAGAGAATGAGACGATGCAAAATGAGGTTTAGAAGGTGCTTAAAGTGACTTTAGAGAGAATGAGACGATGCAAAATGGTGTTTAGAAGGTGCTTAAAGTGACTTTAGAGAGAATGAGACGATGCAAAATGGTGTTTAGAAGGTGCTTAAAGTGACTTTAAAGCGAATGAAACGATGCAAAATGAGGTTTAGAAGGTGCTTAAAGTGTCTTTAAAGAGAATGAGACGATGCAAAATGAGGTTTAGAAGGTGCTTAAAGTGACTTTAGAGAGAATGAGACGATGCAAAATGAGGTTTAGAAGGTGCTTAAAGTGACCTTAGAGAGAATGAGACGATGCAAAATGGTGTTTAGAAGGTGCTTAAAGTGACTTTAGAGAGAATGAGACGATGCAAAATTAGGTTTAGAAGGTGCTTAAAGTGTCTTGAAAGAGAATGAGACGATACAAAATGAGGTTTAGAAGGTGCTTAAAGTGACTTTAGAGAGAATGAGACGATGCAAAATGAGGTTTAGAAGGTGCTTAAAGTGACTTTAGAGAGAATGAGACGATGCAAAATGAGGTTTAGAAGGTGCTTAAAGTGACCTTAGAGAGAATGAGACGATGCAAAATTGTGTTTAGAATATGCTTAAAGTGACTTTAGAGAGAATGAGACGATGCAAAATGAGGTTTAGAAGGTGCTTAAAGTGTCTTGAAAGAGAATGAGACGATGCAAAATGAGGTTTAGAAGGTGCTTAAAGTGACTTTAGAGAGAATGAGACGATGCAAAATGAGGTTTAGAAGGTGCTTAAAGTGACTTTAGAGAGAATGAGACGATGCAAAATGGTGTTTAGAAGGTGCTTAAAGTGACTTTAGAGAGAATGAGACGATGCAAAATGAGGTTCAGAAGGTGGTTAAAGTGACTTTAGAGAGAATGAGACGATGCAAAATGAGGTTTAGAAGGTGCTTAAAGTGACTTTAGAGATAATGAGACGATGCAAAATGGTGTTTAGAAGGTGCTTAAAGTGACTTTAGAGAGAATGAGACGATGCAAAATGAGGTTTAGAAGGTGCTTAAAGTGTCTATAAAGAGAATAAGACGATGCAAAATGAGGTTTAGAAGGTGCTTAAAGTGACTTTAGAGAGAATGAGACGATGCAAAATGAGGTTTAGAAGGTGCTTAAAGTGACTTAAGAGAGAATGAGATGAGGCAAAATGGTGTTTAGAAGGTGCTTTAAGTGACTTTAGAGAGAATGAGACGATGCAAAATGAGGTTTAGAAGGTGCTTAAAGTGTCTTGAAAGAGAATGAGACGATGCAAAATGAGCTTTAGAAGGTGCTTAAAGTGACTTTAGAGAGAATGAGACGATGCAAAATGAGGTTTAGAAGGTGCTTAAAGTGACTTTAGAGAGAATGAGACGATGCAAAATGAGGTTTAGAAGGTGCTTAAAGTGACTTTAAAGAGAATGAGACGATGCAAAATGTTGTTTAGAAGGTGCTTAAAGTGACTTTAGAGAGAATGAGACGATGCAAAATGAGGTTTAGAAGGTGCTTAAAGTGTCTTGAAAGAGAATGAGACGATGCAAAATGAGGTTTAGAAGGTTTTTAAAGTGACTTTAGAGAGAATGAGACGATGCAAAATGGTGTTTAGAAGGTGCTTAAAGTGACTTTAGAGCGAATGAGACGATGCAAAATGGTGTTTAGAAGGTGCTTAAAGTGACTTTAGAGAGAATGAAACGATGCAAAATGAGGTTTAGAAGGTGCTTAAAGTGACTTTAGAGAGAATGAGACGATGCAAAATGGTGTTTAGAAGGTGCTTAAAGTGACTTTAGAGAGAATGAGACGATGCAAAATGAGGTTTAGAAGGTGCTTAAAGTGACTTTAGAGAGAATGAGACGATGCAAAATGAGGTTTAGAAGGTGCTTAAAGTGACTTTAGAGAGAATGAGACGATGCAAAATGAGGTTTAGAAGGTGCTTAAAGTGACTTTAGAGAGAATGAGACGATGCAAAATGGTGTTTAGAAGGTGCTTAAAGTGACTTTAGAGAGAATGAGACGATGCAAAATGAGGTTTAGAAGGTGCTTAAAGTGTCTTTAAAGAGAATGAGACGATGCAAAATGAGGTTTAGAAGGTGCTTAAAGTGACTTTAGAGAGAATGAGACGATGCAAAATGAGGTTTAGAAGGTGCTTAATGTGACTTTAGAGAGAATGAGACGATGCAAAATGAGGTTTAGAAGGTGCTTAAAGTGACTTTAGAGAGAATGAGACGATGCAAAATTAGAAAATTAGGTTTAGAAGTTGCTTAAAGTGTCTTGAAAGAGAATGAGACGATACAAAATGAGGTTTAGAAGGTGCTTAAAGTGACTTTAGAGAGAATGAGACGATGCAAAATGAGGTTTAGAAGGTGCTTAAAGTGTCTTTAAAGAGAATGAGACGATGCAAAATGAGGTTTAGAAGGTGCTTAAAGTGACTTTAGAGAGAATGAGACGATGCAAAATGGTGTTTAGAAGGTGCTTAAAGTGACTGTCAATAATTTGCTGACAGATTATCGGTCAGCAAATTAATGACGTTCGATCGAGTGCAGTCGATGCCTGACGATCTGCTGACAAACGAGCATCAACTAAATGTAGAGGGCGTTGGCATGTCGAAGGAGAATAAAGTAACGAAGGAGAATAAAGTAACGAAAATTAGTCATTCGCGAACCGACACTTGCGGCAAGCAGACTAAATTTTTAGCCTTCCTAAAGTGCTTAAAAAATATCGACCGTGTCGCCTATTCCTTGTGCGAAATCCGAAACGCGAATCGACAACACTAAAAATTTACTGCCAACCAACTTCGTAGTTAATTGTGTCAAGAAAAGTGAGATCGCGCCCGCATTCGCCGCTGAATCCGGATTTCTACACTTTTCACGAAAAAATCCCACGCTTTGCTGCTAAAGCCAGGGAAGCCAGAAGGAAGATGTCGAACCCAAAGATGGCAATGGAGTCGACCGCCATCGAGGACATGTGCGGCTGGTGTTTCGCCATGCTGCACGAACGCGTGGCGCAGTGCGATGGTTGTAAAAAGTGGTTCCACTTCGAGTGCGTGGAACTGACCGAGGCCACGGTGACGGAAGAGTGGCAGTGCAAGAAGTGCGAGGGCGGAAGCGCCGGAATATCGAAGGAAGAGTTGACCTCCGGGGAGATCACCCGGGAAATCAACTCCCTACGGCGGCAGCTAAGGGAGCGGCAGGAGAAAGAGCATGCCAGCGACTGCGAGCTGCTCGAGGGACAGCGGAGAGAACGTGCTCGTGGACAGGAGCAGCTCGAGGTCGGGCTTAGCCGGGTGACTGCTGCGCAACGCGGAAGGACCTTAACGTACGCGAGCAAACTGGCGTCAAGCTCCACGATGCCCAGTTACTGGAGAAACGAGGCGAGCGCGAACGAACCCGAGCTGTCAAAAAGCCAGCTTGCTGCCCGCAACGTAGTATCCGGAAAGCTACCAACGTTCTCCGGTAACCCGGACGAGTGGTGCAGCTTTAAAAGCCGCTTCGACACGTCGACTCGGATGTGCGGTTTCACCGACGACGAGAATGTGATGAGGCTGCAGGAGTGCTTGACGGGACGAGCACTTAGAGCCGTGCAATGTCGACTTCATCAACCTCGTAACCTTATTGAGGTGATGGACACGCTGGAGAAGTTGTTCGGTCGACCCGAGGTGCTGATTAACAACATCTTGCAGCAGATCAGGGAGACACCGCCACCGAAGATGGAGCGCTTGCAGACCATCGTCGACTACGGTGTTGCAGTGGAAGAGCTGTGCGCCACCGTTAGAAATAGTGGTCTACACGAGCAACTTGTAAACGCGGCCCTTCTGCAAGAGCTTGTTGACCGCCTCCCCCCCCATCTACGACTGGACTGGGGCCTACACAGGCGCGCAATGCCGTCGACAGTGTCGCTTGAGAGTTTCGGGACATGGATGAATGCCATTACCGACGCGGCAATCCTCGTGACACCACCAGTCCAAGAAGCTCCCAAGCGTGCTGAGGTCCGTCGAGTGTACAGCCACCATGAGGGAACGGAGGATAACGATCGACCACGCTGTCTGGTATGCAATAAGGACGACTGCCCTGCCGGTCCTGACTGTGCGAAGTTTCTCGCCGCCACCGTAGACGAAAGATGGAACTGTCTGCGTCGCTGGCGCTTATGTCGCACCTGCTTGTGGAAGCATAACGGCCGCTGCCACGTTACACGGCCATGTGGAGAAGCGGGCTGCTCCGCCTACCACCACAAGCTCTTACACAACCCTACGCGACCGGACCGGCAAACCCAGTCTAACGTAGTGTCCAGCCTTTCTCACGTAGTAGCAGGAAGCAAAACGCTACTTAAGTATGTTCCGGTAACCGTGTACGGGGCGGGGAAGTCCATTAACACCTACGCCCTATTGGATGACGGATCCGCGGTAACTCTAATGGACCAGGACCTGCTAGCGGAGCTAGGCGTGGAGGGCTACCCAAACCCCATATGCCTAAGCTGGACAGGAGAGCTTACCCGCGAAGAGCCAGCATCTCGCACCGTTTCCTTGGAGATATCGGCCGCCGACAATGCCGAGAAAACTTACGTCATGCGGAACGCTCATACGGTGGCGGACCTGGCACTTCGGCAACAAACCTTAGCTGTGGAGGAACTGACGGCAGCCTACGACTACCTCGGTGCAGCGGACGTCAAGGGCTACACGAAGGCGACTCCCCGTATATTGATCGGTATAGACAACCTGCATCTCATGACCACGCTTAAGACGATTGAAGGTTCGCCCGGACAACCGATAGCAGCCAAGACGCGTCTCGGATGGGTCATCTGCGGTACTCAGGGAACCCCGACGTCACGACAGCCTCACAGTGTCTACATGTGCACCTGCACAGAAGCCGACTCGCGGCTTGATGATACCCTGCGTAAGTACTTTCTAACGGACCATATATCATACGACAGCCCGGTAACGATACTCTCGAGGAGCGATGAACGAGCCCTGACCATACTCGAGTCGACCACACGCCTGATCGACGAACGTTACGAAACAAGCCTGCTTTGGAAATCCGACGATATCAGTCTGCCAGATAATCGGAAAATGGCGTTAAAACGACTCGAGTGCCTGGAAAGACGTATGAAGCGAGAACCGGATCTAGCCAACGCAGTCAACGAAAAACTGACGGAGCATCTCTCCAAAGGGTACGTAAGAAAACTGTTGCCAGAGGAACTGACCTCATGTTACGCTAGGAAATGGTACCTCCCGATCTTTCCCATCACGAATCCGAATAAACCGGGTAAGATGCGACTAGTATGGGACGCCGCAGCTACTCATCAGGGAACCTCTCTAAACGCAAATCTAATTTCCGGTCCTGATCTACTTACTGAGCTACCTGCCGTGCTACATAAGTTCCGCGAATTCAAATTCGCAATTACCGCAGACATCCGGGAAATGTATCATCAGGTTAAAATCAACGAAAAGGACATGCAGAGTCAGCGTTTTCTTTGGAGATGGGGCAACGCCGACAACAAACCCGAGGAATTTGTTATGACACGCATGACGTTCGGGGCGACGTGCTCTCCTGCGTCGGCACTGTTCGTGAAGAACCTGAATGCGGAGCGTTTTGCCACAGATTATCCTCGTGCTGTACAGTGCATCAAAGAGCAGCACTACGTAGATGATATGCTCGCCAGCACTGAACTAGAGGAGGAGGCACTGAAGCTAGCGCAAGAAGTAGAACTGATTCACGGGAAAGGTGGCTTTGCATTACATAATTGGCGCTCAAACTCGACACTCGTTAACATCCACTTCGGTTGCGATGTCGGCTACCTAAAAGAAATTAATTTCGATTCTTCAGTTAGTGTAGAAAAAATCCTCGGAATGTGGTGGAATTGGCATACGGACACCTTCCACTTCAAACTTACTCCAAAACGAGATCACGAACTCCTAGATGGTCAGCAAACGCCAACGAAGCGACAGGTACTCCGGATGCTGATGAGTATCTACGATCCCCTGGGCCTCATAGCAGGGTACCTTTGGTTCCTGAAAGTAATCCTTCAAGAGGTATGGCGAACTCGTGCCGGTTGGGACGTACCGATAAACGAAGATCTTGATAACTGGTGGAAGGAATGGTTGTCGGGTCTGCGCTATACGGAAAAAATAAGCATTCCGCGGTGCTACCGTCAATACGTTACCATCGATGGGTTAAAAGTGCAATTGCACGTATTTGTGGACGCGGGTAAAGACGGGTATGCGGCAGTAGCATACCTTCGCTTCGAAAACAACGGGACGACCGAAGTGTCCCTCGTAGGCGGAAAAGCGAAAGTAGCTCCACTTAAGTACGTTTCCGTGCCTCGTATGGAACTGCAAGCAGCCGTAGTCGGAGCTCGGTTAGCATCTCATATCCAGCGGTCGCATACCCAGCCTATAAGCGAATGCATACTATGGACCGACTCGCGTGATGTTATGTGTTGGCTAGACTCGGACCACAGAAGGTATAGCATCTTCGTAGCCCACCGAGTGTCGGAAATTCTGGAAAAATCGACGATCGACGACTGGCGGTGGGTGCCAACGCGGCATAACGTGGCAGACGAATGCACCAAGTGGGGAAATCTGCAACGCCATCTGACGAACAGCCGATGGTTCACAGGACCGGAGTTCTTAGGAAAACCTGCTACGGAGTGGCCACCTCTGCAAGCTACGCCAACGGAGACTGAAGAAGAAGCACGAATCTACATCGGTACGCATCATATCGCGCCGGCTCCACTAATCATGTTCGAACGCTTCCCTAGATGGAGAACGCTCTTGCGCGCCATGGGGTACGTCAGTCGCTTCATCATGAATTGCCGAAGCAAGCAAAGTGGCAACACAGGACCACTAGTTCAAGAGGAGCTGCAAAAAGCCGAGCGGATAATACTTCGCGAAGTGCAACGGCAAGTATATCCGGCGGAGTACAACATGCTGCTAAAACCGCCAGGTCTATCCACAACAATTCGTCTACCCAAAACAAGTAAGCTGTACAAACGCTCACCATACATCGACGAAGAGGGAATACTGCGAGTAAAGGGCAGAATAGATGCGTGTGAAATGGCTACTCCGGACATGAAGCGACCAATTATCCTCCCGAAAGTCAGCATCGTAACCGACCTCATAGTGCAGGAATATCATCGCCGCTTCCGTCACACTAATACTGAAACTGTTATAAACGAGATTCGGGCGAGATTTGACATCCCTGCGCTACGACGAGCTTGCAAACGGGCAAAAAATAATTGCTACTTCTGCCGAGTACGTGACGCGGCCCCATCCACGCCAATGATGAGTACACTTCCACCAGCGAGGCTTGCGGCGTTCGCTAGGCCATTCTCATACACCGGCATCGATTATTTCGGCCCATTCACTGTGTCAGTAGGCCGGAGAAGAACGGAGAAAAGGTGGGCTGTCCTCTTTACGTGCCTCACAATACGCGCTATCCACATAGAAGTAGCCTATTCGCTCTCCACCGACGCCTGTATTCTCGCGATCAGGAATTTCATTGTGCGCAAGGGCACTCCGATCGAAATATTTAGCGATCAGGGTACTAATTTCGTCGGAGCAAATAGGGAGCTGATCGAGGCTATGAAGAAAGTGGATAAGGAGAGGTTGATGGAAGAACTTGATATCCCGAACATGAAATGGTCGTTCAACCCGCCGTCGGCACCTCACTTCGGCGGGGCCTGGGAGAGGATGATACAAACAGTGAAGAAAACACTCGAGGGCATGCCCTTTCATCATCTACCTACCGACCCGATACTGAAGGGAATGCTGGTCGAAGCAGAGGGAATAATCAATGCCCGTCCCCTCACCCACGTACCCGTTGATCGCCAGGAAGAGGCACCACTCACACCAAATCACTTCCTTCTGGGTTCGTCGTCCGGGACAAAGCCCCTCCTTCCGCTGGATGACTCACCAATAGCCCTAAAAAACAATTGGAAGGCTACACAAATCTATGCGGATGTCCTGTGGAAACGATGGGTGAAGAGCTATCTACCGACGCTTACGCGAAGAACAAAGTGGTTTGAGCCAGTCGAGCCCATGAAGGTGGGCGACGCCGTTCTCATCGTGGACGAGAGCCTTCCGCGAAACTGCTGGCCACGCGGAATTGTAGAGAAGTTAACGATCTCACGAGACGGTGTGGTTAGAAAGGCAGTAGTGCTGACGGCGAAGGGAACGAGACTGGAGCGGCCGGCGGTCAAACTCGCCAAAATACAGATCGAACGAGAGGAGAGTACGTTGGAGGCAACGCACGGAGGGGAGTGTCAATAATTTGCTGACAGATTATCGGTCAGCAAATTAATGACGTTCGATCGAGTGCAGTCGATGCCTGACGATCTGCTGACAAACGAGCATCAACTAAATGTAGAGGGCGTTGGCATGTCGAAGGAGAATAAAGTAACGAAGGAGAATAAAGTAACGAAAATTAGT